>NC_047115.1:73019759-73319759 GCF_902500255.1 Thalassophryne amazonica
TGGATTGGATTGGATTGAACAATTAAAAAACAGATCACAATAATGAAAAAAATGCCACATATAAAAGATGTGCTTTCAGTGAGGACAAGCGATGTCATCAAAGCATGAGTGATCCAAAACAGTATAGGCAAAACGTTACAATCATCCGACCTGACGTGTGCCACAATATTAGCTTTTGCATCAAGATATTTGACATTATATCTATATGGTTCATATTTTAAAATGTTGCTGTATTAATGTGCAAGCTTCAGCTCTCACACTGAACCATTCTTCATTTAGGTGTTTGGGCTGAAACATACAAAAATGTGGCCGCAATCCAGAACATTTCTTGCAACAAACCCACAGTTATTTCATACACACTGAATAACATTTTCCCACTAAGTAGTGTACAGAATCCAAAGATGCCCACTACCTACCCACATATGCACATGCACACAAGCAATAGACACATGTGCCACCCCCATTTAAAAATGGAAAAAAAAAATCAGACTGTAAATGTTAGTCATGTTAAAAAAAAAAAAAATCAGACTGTAAATGTTAGTCATGTTAAAAAAAAAAAAAAAAAAAAAAAACAAATTTCAAGCCCCGCTGGTTGGTGGTGGGAAGATGTGAAACCAGTGGCCAAAGAATTGGCATGGCTTCAACTGGATGCCACAAATAAGCACAGAGCTGGAGGAAGAGCTAACGAGAGCTGCGATTTGGCCTAAACGTCATGATTTACTGTGTCAAGTGAATGTTATCTGTTGTAAATTAGACTTCACAGAGAATAAAGTGTTCTGCTGACTGTCGTTCAGAAATAATAAGGCAGAAATGTTGTGAGGGGAGAAAATAAACTACACTATTCTGATCATTTTGATTTGTATCTTTTTAAAACTGGTTAAGTGTGAACGCTCACGTATCCTTCTTTTCTAGTTTAACAATTTTTTAAAAGCCTGTCTCTATATTAAATTTTGCTCATCTTAGTGTTGTGAGTAATTATTGGTGATTTTTAAATGTTTATATTATATCTATATTTTAATTATTTCTAAGAAAACGGTGGACTGAAACAAACCCTTTCAAAATAAAATATACTAATAATAATAATAATAATAGTAATAATAACAGTGATGATGTTGATGATAATGATGATCATTTTGGAATGGAGTAAAAACTGCCAAAATAGCAACATACTGTGAAATATTTCTTCAGCAACTGTTCAACATATAGTGTAGAAGAGTTTATCATGATTTTGCAAAAATAAAATAAAATAAATAAATCTTCAGTCTATATATTATTACTGTGCCACACAAAATTAGCAATCTGATAAGCGGAATATTTGTAGTAAAAAAAAAAAATCACAAAAAATGTCATCTAAGTCTGACTGCAGGTTGGTTTGTATTGCATTTGTTTTCCAACATCCTGTGAAATAATGTACTTTTAGCTTCTTCAAGACAGGATTTTTTTGTGTACAAAATTGTAAGGCCAAAAAAACACATGAAAAATGTAAATAAGCTAAGTTAAATTGAGATAAAATCAATAGGTACGGTGCAGCACACATTATTCAGCAGCACAGTCCGCTGTCCTACGAGTCCACCAGCAGTATTTTGCTCTGCTTCATTTTCCGCACACTAAGCAGCCATCAGGCTACACCAACAGAAACTTGATATTTCTTCTTGATTTTGGGTGAGATTTTTCTCCTGAGAGGGGGAGACACAGGGGATCTGAGACGGGTGCACAGTGGGGACAGCAGGACACAACAGGTGTCCATAATGTCTCCTCGAAACATCCTCCGAGACCAAACAACATCATGAAGCCTCCAGGTTTCACTGAAGAACATAAATTGAAATACTGAGTATGACGTGGCACCAGATTCTACACACATGCACCTTATGAAATCAGTCTGAGTGTCAGAGGTACCTGGTGGAGGTGGAGGTGGCTCCAGCTGCAGCAGATCCACCCACGTCAGGCGACTCTCAGGTCAACACGCACACAACAGTTCAGCAGGCACATGTGATATATTTATGGAGGCCATTGTTTGTTTTATTTAGGGAACGAATTGAGGATTTTCCAAAGTGCGGGGCCCCTGAGGTATTTTATCAGGTGTACAGTGGTCCATGTGTTACACATTAGAGCGCTGAGGGGAACGCTGCTCGCAGATACAACTTCTAAACCGTCTGGAGCTTCAGAGCAGCTCTTCACAGCTGCTCGAGATGTGGGAAACATTATATGCAAATGAATCAGCATCACATTACAGCCCAAATTCCCCTCTCATTATCGAAAATAACCCTCAGGAATTTGGGTCGATTGCATCAGGCCGAAGAATATTAATTGCATGTTCCCGCAGTGAAAATAGATGTTTGTGCTCAAGCCTGTTAAAATAAGAATAGGAATAAACACTCCGAGGATCTCCTGAACTGTGTCTGCAGGTTGAGCTCAGGCCTGCACCGGAGGTGTCCGTGGCCTCGCCGCAAGGCATGATGGGAGTAAGGTCAGGAAGGACAGAGAAGCCTGTCTGTGAATCTGACCGTGGATATTTCCTGTTGCCTTGTGTGATGCTTAATGGTCATATATGTGTGTGTGTGTGTGTGTGTGTGTGTGTGTGTGTGTGTGTGTGTGTGTGTGTGTGTGTGTGTGTGTGTGTGTGTGTGTGTGTGTGTGTGTGTGTGTGTGTGTGTGTGTGTGTGTGTGTGTGTGAGTGAGTGAGCGAGTGGATCGAGCAAGTTGTCAGCCACAGTAAGCTGCCATCAAAACGTTACTGACCAATTTGCATGACATATGATGGAATCATACCATCACCACCACCACCCCCCACACACACACACACACACAAAAATCTGTTAAATTTTAGAGTTGATTTGATATAAATGAAGGGGTGAATACAGAAACTACTCATTCACGTCATTTCGTGTTGGAAGACAAAGCATTTTTTTATTCCAACATTTTTCTGGAAATAATGAAAAATTCTAAATGAAGATGTACAATGTGGTGAATATATATATATATATATATATATATATATATATATATATATATATATATATATATATATATATATATATATATATATATATATAATGTTGACATTTTGTTTGCATCAGTATTAAAAAGCCTGCATTTTTAAGTTTGTACCCATTGACATACATAAAATGAACTAAATTATCTTAGTTTAGTCCATTCTTTTTAAATTAATTGTTGTCCCTGAGCGTGATGTTTGATGTGCGTGAACGCATCACGCTACCTTTAAGAGCACCGCGTCTTTTTGACTTCATTCTGTATTTAAACACCTTGTTTACTGCGAAGTCCAAATCGAAAATCAATAATCGATGATTTGGGGGGTCGACGGCGTGTTTAAAATGATGTCAGTCGTGTCCGTGAGGAGAGAAAATAAAGCTCCGACCGCAGACTGGAATCACGTGACCCCCTCCTCCCGTGTTATTAATAATAAAGAGAGAAACAGAATCCAGAGCAGCTGTTTAATTTATTATTGTGTAAGCTGTTTGAAGGCTGACTGTATTGTAATTGCTCATTAGTGTTGTGTATTTATGTGGGTGGGGGCGGGGCTCATTCTCTCGTTTCAAGGATCAATTTCAGAAGCAATTTGTGATACAGGACAGATCGGGTTTGTCCTCACGTGGTTTTAGGACGCGGCCCCTCTACAGGGGCAACCTCACACACATTTAATGTACCTGAAATGACGACACGTGACCCCCCCCCCCCCCCCCCAAAAAAAGGGATAGAGAGAAGTGAGCTCGATCAATTATTGACTTTCAGCACTAACGCGACACTTCACGCTGTCATCGGACATAATTAGAGCTGCTAATTGCAGATTAGAGCTTTTAGGTGGAGTCAGCTGATAGCAACAACGACTCTTTTCAACGATCGTCGTTTCACGTTTCACACGCCGCGAATATTTGGGGCTCAGACCGAGCACGAGGACCGAAACCGAGAGGTCCACGCGCACTGTGCTCGCGCCGTGACGATGAAGGTCGAAAATCGCGCGTGAAAGTGACGTGACGTCACAATTAAACTCATTACACGCGCCACTTACGTTCACCATAAACGTATTTGTTAAGGGTGTCATTTTATTATTAGTCGCATCTTAAAGTAGTGCGGATTTGGACACATGAGCAAATTACATGTTTAATTTTTTTAGGACATCAAAACAACATATAGAAAAATGACTTGTTTTAATTTTACTTTGAATTAGGATGGCAATCTTAAAGAGAAAACATCGCCATTCATTTTTCTTTCGGTTTCTTATTGATTTTCAATGAAACACCATTTTAATGTATAATCCTGAGGTGTTTGGAAACACCTGGCTGTAAAAGTGATGATTTCGTGGTTATATTAAAGACAAATTGTAATTATTCAGTCCAATCTTTTGATCTGCATTTTTATTTAATTTATACCACGTGGAGATTTGTTTTCAGTTTGACAGTTTTTTTAAAAAAAAAGCATAATTTAAAAAATAGGATCACGTTTTTATTTAGATTTATTGTGATAAAAAATTAAAATTTATAATTTCAGATTAAAGAGCATAACTTTAAAAATATAACAAGGTTGAATTTTTGGTACAATTTGGAGCTATAAAAAAATTCAACCTGTGAAATTTAAATAAAACGTCCATCTTTCTCATTTTCTTAAATTATCTTTTGCAATTCACGTTCAAATAAAAATATGAGAAATTATTCTCTCATGTAAAATAAATTGTGTGCATCTGGAATTCTGATTGGAGTGAATAAAATAATGCATTATTAATAAGAGACTTCTTTGCATGCACACAATGCGCATGCTTTTTCGGTAGTTGTAAATATTGTAATCCTAAAAATGCGTTGCAATAAAAGGTTTATACAACGAATTTAATTCCAATATGTGTTATGGTCATGAAGTGTTATAAAATTAAATATTTACCGATTTTCCAGATTTTTGTTTTTGTTGTTGTTTGTTTTTTTTTTTGTATTAAATGTAATAAACTAAAGCATACAGAAGTGAGCTTTTATTTTGGTAACGTGGTTTTAATATGTTGGTTCAAAATTCGTGTAAGCAAATTAATTAATTAATTAATTGATATTTCTGCTTTCAGCGTCCAAATTAAAATTAAAGTGTACAAATATAAACTGCCTAATGACGAGCCTGTCCTGTTTTTGTTTTTTTTTTTTGGGGGGGGGGGGGGGGTCGCGCCAAATTTGTTTGCGTCGGATCAAGGCTCACCGCCTCTGCTGCACTTTCTTTATCTTAATTCCAACTTGAAAAGATATAATTATCTAGTTTGAACAGGACTGCTATCAAATCCTTCTTTGTGGACCGGGTGGGGAAAAGCTCGAGTGGATTGCGGAGCTGTGAGCCGCTCGCTGTTGCCTCAGATAGGAGTAATGAAGTTGTGGAGTCCGGAGATACAAAGGGCATTAACCTCATTAGCATGAAACCTTTTCTTCCAAGTATTGTGGGAGCCTTTCACTCCTCTAATCCCTCCTATTTCAAAGCTGGGTTTGTAATAAAGCTTTTAGGCTATTTTTTTCTCTCCAAAGCTAATGGTATTCTCTAAAGATTTTTATTGCTGTTAGATTAAGAACGCCCCCTTTCACCCAAACGCACAAAAACCAGCTCGTTTTTAGTTTATAGGAAACAATTACTCCAATCAGACTTTAAATTAACGCTGTAATTCGCTTGGAAATAGAATTTGTATTATTTACTTGTCGTTTTCTGGTGTTTTATTTGTGCGTAAATATCAAATATCGATTTATTTATATATTTTTCAGCCTGTTCTAAATTCTGTGCGTGGTGGAACCGAAAAGATTTTAAACAAAGACCCTCATTTTGCGCCACATCGCGTGCTCTTCTTATCGCGTGGTGAGCGGTAGTCAGATTGTACTAAATTATGTCCAGCCGGGCCCCTTTGGATCTGTGGATTAAGAGATTAAAGTGGACCAGTGGGCACTGTGGCCCCTTTCCCCCCTCATATTACCCGCATGATAATTGCCCCCAAACTGATTTGCACTTTCACAAAAGCTTGCGAGGTCTTTGTGGCGAAGAAAATAAATAAATAAATAAATAAATAAACAAACAAAACATAATAATAAAAAAAAAATCCTACAATCAAATCATCCGCTGCTGCGCGCACATACTGATAAAACTTTATTGACAAAATATTGACAATTACATACTTCTTGGAAGTATACTTTGTGTTAAAATTGTAGCAAACTTAACACAAACACAAAAAGTATTTACACGGTGTAAAAGAGGGTTTAACAGAAACATGAATTCTGAGTATTTCTGTACATGGAATCCGCTCCGTGCTTGATTCTTGTCCTTCGTGGCAACTTTCACAGGAGGGTCAATAAATCCTGACAGAGGGGACACATTGGTAAAGCTTTAAAGGAATGTCCTGATACCCCCCTCTCTCTCTTTTTTTTTTTCCCAAATTGTTCTCTTTTCTTTAAAAACACTAGAACGCAGCAGCGCTACTTCATTTGTTTTTTGCTGTTTCTTTTTTTACAATCACTTTTACACGAGAATTAAAGACTGCACACTGTAAAAAGAAGCACGACATATTGAAAATAAAATTTCAAATTAATTTGTTTGTTTTTTTTAATTGTTTTTGTTGCTTTGTTTGAGGGGGAAAAAGTTAAAACAACTAAAATAAGTCTACCATGCAGGTTCAAGTTTTACAAAAGCAGTTCTTTGAGTTTTGGTATCTTCACTGGAGACGTTTCTTGAAAAATTAAAAATAAAAATCTGAAGTGCAAAGTGTCCGTTATGAATTGTAGTAATCAAAAAAAAAATGTTTGTGTGGGTTTGTGGTGGCGAATAGAAAGGGGTCAGGTAGGATTTCCGGGGTCCCGCGGAGCGACGGGCCCATGCGGTGACAGCAGGGCCACCACTCAGGTGTCTCTCACATCAGCTGCCGATCTCCCCAGATCTGAAATGTGGCATTGACTGTTTTTAACCATCTCACTGTCACTTTCTTTTCTCCTTTTTTTTTTTCTTTTTTTTAGTCTTTCAATCGTCCGAAGTGACATCGATTTCCTCCGGACTCGCCTGTTTCGTCGCCAGTCTCCACCGGTTTATGTGATGTGAACCTTTCTTCTTCTGTTGAGACTCCGAACCCTCCTCCTCCAGCTTCTGTCGTTTGAACTTCGTCCTCCGGTTCTGAAACCAGACTTTTACCTGAAAGGAACAAAACCCCGGATCAGTGTCACCAAATGAAGCGCGATTGGCCGCTGCGTAAAAGCACGCGTAAAATCGACTCCTTGTTTGGAAAAAGCGGAGCTGGGATACGGGCCGCGAGGGGAGGAAAGTAAAGAGCGACCTGCAGGTGCAGACCATAACAGAGAGATCACCTAAATAAATCCACTCCAGTTTGGGGACAATCACCTTTTACCTTCAATTATTCAAATCACAAACACAACATAATCTTCAAAATACACTCCAGTTTGTATTTAAAGATTATAAACGATCCTAATCGCGCACAATAAAGCCTCTAAATTATTTTAGAGCACCTCATCTCTATTATTTTTAAACTGTCACGTGCTATAGTACGTGAAATGTGCTGTGTAAAAATAAAAATAGAAAATTAAATAATGCTTGGGGGAGAAAAAAATCCTGAATTCAGGTTAGTGTTTTGTGCGCATTTTTAATTCCCCACAGTGTGAATTGAAAATTGACTGGCTGTGACGCACCGAATGTTTTTACGCGCCACTTGCGTTTTAAGGTCTAAATCGATAAACTGCGTGTCGCTCTTAAACGGTGACTACAGCGGTTTTATGGGTGGGTTAATTGGCGGAGGTGACGGTTCATTTCTCTCTTCAGCTCCTCCAAAGGGCCCCCGCGTCCAAAGGAGAGCGCGCGGACAAAAAAGCAGCGGCTCAACCAGCATCTTAAATATGGCAGGACGGGAATCCGCTGAACCCGCCTCAGCCTTTGTGTCGTCTGCACAAAAAACAAAAAAACAAACAAACAAACAAAAAAAACGGTTAACTGCTTAATTTGCCTTCCATTTTGAAAAGCAACATTCTCCCCCTAAAACAAAATCATCCAGCCCCTCCTGAAGCGAGGCCCGCGTGCGCTGTCGGTGCGTTATCGCCAGCATCCCTGAAAAGTAACGCTTCCGAATCTTATAGTCATCTGCATCCTAAAAGACCAGCCGTTGTTGGTGTTTTACCACAGGCCACCGTGACGCACGGGCGCGAGTTATTTGCGCCGCCACAGGTGAGGAAAATATTGAAGTGACACGCACACCTACAGCACAGCTGTGAAATAAAAATCAAATGTGCTCTTACCTGAGTTTCTGTGAGGCTAAGGCTGTGCGCGAGCTGCTTTCTTTCTGCTCCCACCACGTAATGGTTTTTCTCGAACGCGTGTTCGAGCCGCAGGAGTTGTGAAGGTGAAAAAGCTGTCCGAATTCTTTTGGGTTTTCTGGCCAGCGCATTGTGCAAAAGGAAGCTCTCTGGACTCGTTTCGTTACCTGAAAACGAGCAGAAAACGGGGAACTGTCATGAGTTTTATTATTATAATTATTACTATTATGATTATTGAATATTTACATTTGATCAGTATTAATGAAGCTAAAACAAAATGCTGAGGGAATCACTGACATCACTCATTCTGTTTGACGATTATGATCAATAAAGACTGATCGATCGAAAATGAATAGTTTTAATGTCTTTATATATAGTACAACCTCTGGCAGACTCACCCGCACCACGCGCAAAGTGACAAAATGAATCTCAAATTAAACCCCAAAAATTTAAAACACTTTTTTTTAATTTGACAAAACGAAAGCGACACAAACACACTAAAAGGGCAGCAAATTAAAACGTAAAAATATCTCTCCAAAATAGAGCTAACCTCTTCTAATGTAATAAAACTGTATAACCACGCGCAGAAATACCAGCTGCCCAAATAATAAAATTATTTAATTAGAGGCCGTACAAGCACAAATTAAATTACCGCACGTTTCACAACTGTCGCCCAAATTCTATTACATTTGAAGCCATTAAATTAAACAAGTAATAGGTGTTTTAAAACAAATTCAAAGAATCTCAACTTAAACGGAATAAAAACGAAATATTAATTTTGTTTTTACACATGAATGTGAAATAGAATCTAAATTTAACTCCCAGGGTAAACATTCCAACAATGCGTCTATTTTTAGGATTTAATATTCCACATAATCCAACGTAACAATTGCGTATTTATTCAACATTATTTTTCCTAAATAATATAACACAAGACTTTAAACGAAATATCGCCAAAAATTGCGCGAGGTAATGTGCTGCCCTTGTTTTTTTTTTTGTTTTTTTTTAAATAACACATATATTCTCTGTTTGGCGCGTCGTGTGCGTAAAAGTGAGCCCCAAAAAAGCGCACGGACTTACCTTGAAATCTGTGGCCCAAGTACCTATATCTGTGTAATAACCAGGGATAGAAGGTTGACGGGTCCCTTTGCTGGCTGGCGAACAGAGGGTGCGGACTGTGGGAGGATGAAAGTGGGTGAGCGGCCAGCGCGTGCGGCGGGGCCACGGGATGAACCGGGACGGCGGAGTTGGGCGGATGAGACACGGCCTCGGCGAACACCAAGTCCGGGTTCGAATAGACGCCCCTGCCGCCGGAGTGGAAGCCGTTCAGAAAAGGGTTCATCTGACCAGAGTTTGCATAGCTGAGAGCCGCCGGCCTGATGGGCTCCTCGGAGCGGGACGCCGGTAGCGGATTATCCTTCGCCACTAAAGATTCTATCGTAAAACACCTCTTGGGTGTAGGTTGAAACATGGTCTGATAGTCCAGATTCCCCAGTTTAAGTTAAAGTTGCAGCTCTCGCTTCGAAAATACTCCACACCCAAGAAACGGGGAAAAGTTTCTGCGCAGTAAATAAGTTGGAAGAAAAAAAAGGCGGCGGCGTCGAGAAGAGCCCGAATAGGGGGGGGGGGAAAGTGCTCCCAGACTAATCCATGGATGTGCCGCTTCTCCTCGCCGGCTTCGATTTGTTAGTTCATGAGCCTAATTAGCGCCGCAGCCCCACAAACAGCTCCCTCTGAAGGCTGCAGTCACATGGTGATTGGTCGCTGCTCGCCTTCAGCTGCGGACGAGAAGACGCTTAAAAAGTGCGTCAATGGGAAGCAGGGGCGCGGAGAGGCGGACTCCGGCGCGCAACACGGAACCGATTCGTCCACAGAGGAGTCCCTCTCTCCCGCGCGGGCGCGCACCACGCACGCACGCACACAACTGCAGGACTTTTAACAACACACTCGTGGAAAAAAAAAAAAAAAAAGGGCTCAACACAGCTCAGGCCCGTGACAGGCTCCCAGTGCGCGTGGTTTACCAACGGACAAAATAAAAACATCAACCGGCTCCTTCAAATTAAATCACACCCTCAGAGGCTTATTTCCGGATGTTAATGCTTTTTTAACACAAATTGTTCGTTTTGTTTTTCGTCGTTTTTATTTCCTGAGATTTGGAACGAAATAAAAAAAAAACAAAATTCCCTGAATGGGTGTCAGAAATTATTTAAATAAATATATTTAATTTGTAAGACATAGCAGCTCTTAGGGTTAAGTTGCTTAATGTGGACAAAAGGACGCGGGTGTTCGTACCCGCACGCGTGGATCCAGCACGGCGCCACGGCGCGCACGGAGGGCACGGTGGGCCTCCTATCAATAATTACCCTATGAAATTCCTCATTGGATTATTACTTATATTGTAACATTTTAAAAACATTTCTATAATGTCTTAGAATGTATTCAATGTAATATTCAACGCATTATTTTTCAAAGTTGCACTTTTATACTCAAATATTGGTACGTATGCAGCCGTTTCTTATTTCTACAAAGTTTATGCACAATATAACATCAGAAGAATATTTGTTTTTAAATAATACGCGAAGCACAATCTTAGTTTCTGCACGCAAATGACGAATCCAATGAAAAAGAATATTGCATTCTTTATAGTATTCCATATTTTCCAGATAAGATTTTATATTGTAAGAGTGACCAAAACAAATTATCAAAATTAATCCGATTAACACGGGGTGCAAAATTTAAAAAAAAAAATTGTTGCCGTGCAAACGTGTTTTTAATGTGGCTGTGCGTGTGTGCTAACAAACTGGGATCAGTGGACGAGTTGGACAGACACGCCGCTTCCAGCGAACCACCACTTCGCGGAGTTTTTCTGACCTCTAGCGGCTGCAACGCGTAAATGCGCTGTGTGTGTGTGTGTGTGTGTGTGTGTGTGTGTGTGTGTATATATATATATATATATATATATATATATATATATATATATATATATATATAGTTGTATGTAAAAGTTTGGACATCCCTGATAATTTTCATGATTTTCCTTTAGAAATCATTGGTTGTTTGGATCAGCAATTTCAGTTAAATATATCATATAGCAGACAAACAACGATATTTGAGAAGTGAAATGAAGTTTATAGTGTTTACAGAAAGTGTGCTATAATTATTTAAACAAAATTAGGCAAGTACATAAATTTGGGCACCCCAAAAGAAAAAAAAAATACATCAATATTTAGTAGATCCTCCTTTTGCAGAAATAACAACCTCTAAACGCTTCCTATAGCTTCCAGTGAGAGTGGATTCTCGTTGAAGGTATTTTGGATCAATCTTCTTTACAAAACATCTCAGGTTTGTTGGTTTCTGAGCAGACAGTCCGCTTAAAATCACACCACAGATTTTCAATAATATTCAGGTCTGGGGACTGAGATGGCCATTCCAGAAAGTTGTACTTGTGCCTCTGCATGAATGCCTTAGTAGATTTTGAGCAGTGTTTAAGGTCGTCTTGTTGAAAGATCCAGCCGCGGCGCAACTTCAACTTTGTCACTGATTCATGAACATTGTTCTCAAGAATCTGCTGATATTGACTGGAATCCATGTGACCCTCAAAGATTCTCAGTACCTGCACTGGCCACACAGCCCCACAGCATGATGGAATCACCTCCAAATTTTACTGTACGTAGCAAGTGTTTTTCTTGGAATGGTGTGTTTTTTCAGCCATGCATACCGCCTCTTATGTCCAAATAACTCCATTTTAGTTTCATCAGTTCACAGCACCTTATTCCAAAATGAAACTGGCTTGTCCAAATGTGCATTAGCATACCTCAAGTGACTGTTTGTGGTGTGGGGAGAGGGGAAACATTTGCAAATGGCCACCTTAAATACCGTTTCTCAGCTTTTTCTTAGCTTTTTGTATCCTTCCTCTAAACCATGATGCTGAACAATCTTTGTTTTCAGGTCATTTGAGAGGTAGTTAGAGGCACCCATGTCATTAGAAGAGATGTTAAGAGGGGAAACATTTGTAAATGGACACCTTAAATACCGTTTCTCATGATTGGATTCACCTGTGTAAGGAGGTCAAGAGTCAATGAGCTTACCAAACCAATTTTGTGTTCCAGTAATTAGTGCTGCATTTATTCAAATCAATAAAATGATAAAGGAGTCCCAAATTTATGCACCTGTCCAATTTTGTTTAATTATTGCACTTTCTGTAAATACTAGAAACTTCATTTCACTTCTCAAATATCAGCGTGTTTGTCTGCTATATATTTAACTGAAACGTCTGATGCAGACATTAATGATTTATAAAGGAAAATCATTAAACTTATCAGGGGTGCCCAAACTTTTGCATACAACTGTATATATATATATATATATATATATATATATATATATATATATACACGTGTGTGTGTGTGTTGCCATTGGCTATATATACTCGTATATAGCCAATGGCAACATTGCGCATCTTCAATTACATATTGTATGAAACACAGGGACCTTCTTCAGGATTTCGACACTGCTTGTGCTTGCCGTTTGTTCACCACTGGGGGCAGCAGCACGTACAGTAACAGAAAGTGCAGAAGCAGTTGTTAGCTATTGTTAGCATAGCATAAGTTTACCCATTCTGAATAGGTACGACAGTATTAACAAATGAAAAACCCAACAAAATTTCTCACAGGTACATAACACCTGCCACTATTGTACATCGATTGTTTTTACCTCCAGGGGGCGCTATAGCTCCCTCTGGATTAGTCATAGCACCCTCCAAAAAATAATTCATTTATTGTTTAAATTTCATCCCGTTTTTGAGACCTTGTCCACAATGAAACACAACATCCCTATACAATCTTTTTCTGTCATTTTCAAAAAATGTTCCATTCTCACAGACGCTGTGAAACCCATATGACGAAACTGCTTGAAAATGATGTAATACATAGGCCAGGCCTGTATGTGGCGCTATAATGCTTCCAGACAAAAATGGAGGTGACAGAGCTAATCAGTGTAGCACTGGAAGCTATAGCTGTAGAAGGTGGCACACAGATTAAAAAAATCTTTTAATCTGACTTGTTGCCGGAATTCATCATCACAGCTGAAAACTGTTCCATATGACGCCTGTGCTTTGGAAGATGATGTCTGGAAATGTAATTTCTTTTGATGGAAGTTGCTTTTTTTTTTTTAATAAATACCTCAGTGTCTACTCTGGGTGTGTTTCTCAGCCTGAGCTGAAGAACGCTGGGGCTTTGACCAACCACCACCCAAAAAAAAAAAAAAAAAAAAAAAAAAAAAGAATTAAAAACAAACAGCTAAATTTCACTGTAAACATGATGTCCATTATGAGCCGCCGAGGTTAGAGGCAGGACAATAACATCATCCTTTCAGAATAGTTTTCCACAGTAAGACACAAATCTGGCGTTTTCAGATAAATATTTCTCTCATAAAAGAAAATAAACATTCATCAACATAACTGATTGACTTACACAAAATGAGAGTAACATGACGCTCTATGACATCATGTTTGATGATGTCATGATGACATCTTGTACTGTAGTAGGTGGAGTCTCTTTCAAGTTTCTGAAATGGATGGGTTTTTGCTTCCCAAATATCCATGAGTGGAACCGGAATCTAGTGGTCTGTGTCGCCTGAGGAAGAGCAGTGGGGACAGACAAACAAGTGGCCCAGTGTCACTCCTGGTATTTAACCCTCGGAGAACACGGGCCCTGGACAGCAACCAAATCATTGATGCTTTTGCTCTTAACCACAACAGAAGCATAGTGGGGTGATTCTTAGACTACGGGCACTTATGTCCTTTGATCATATTGTATGAAAAACAGAAAAAAGGGAAAATTTCACACTTTTATAGTTATCTTTACAATTAAAGTGTTTTAAGAAATTTGTTCTAATAGTCTGATGACTTTTTCACCTTTTTTCAGCATCATTATATGCAAATATTGCTGTTTTGTGCTTGTCCCACACACAGACTTTTGATCTTCAATGATAAAAATGAATGGTAAAAAAAATGTTTTTTTCTAATGTTTTAAAATATCTCTGAATAAAATATCAGTAAAATAATCAAAACATAATTGGGGTATTCAATGTCATACAACTGTTGTGATTTTTTTTTTAAACAAAATGTAGTTGTCCCACACTATTGCCGTAATTTCCACCACAACAATGTAATGTCCCTTTAAACAGTTTGTATGAAAGATTGTTTGGGTAGTTGCCCCAAGGCGCTTTATATTGTAAGGCAATGGTGTGGTGGAAATTACATTTACAAGGCCAATAGTGCCTGTAATTAAAGAATCACCCAGACTTGCTGTAGACGTCAGTAGTAGGTGAAAGATTTTCTTTCTGTCTCCCATTGGCAATTTCCCCTGAGGTTACAGGCTACATGTGTAGGTCTGTGGATATTTGTATTGAACAGTAGCCTCGGTTTGTGTGTGATTTTGTTCATTCTGCATGTCATCAGTGACAGTCCCAAATCAGAACGTCGTTATGTGTACGCACGCCCATGAACGTGGCAGAGGTGTAGCAGAGTGCCGTCACGACACACTAGCCCTTATTTCATAGCACCCTCATAAAAATGCTAAGCTCCCCCATAGCACCTGCATTAAAAAAGTGTGTAGCCGCCTCTGTTTACCTCACAGGCAAAGACACAAAGTTAATATTTCAGTGACGGGTGTCACAAGTGTCCTACCAGCCTTTGAACATTTACCAAGTTTGACAATGAGGAAGGTGCAGCTAAACGAAGATGAGTTAATCCATTTATAATGTTAAAATGAAGCCATCAACAAGTACATTTCGCGGTTTTTTTTTTTTTTTTTGTTTTTTTTTTACCTTTATCCTCTTGCCTGAAACCACATCACAGACAGGTGTGTTGTGCATTTACAAAAAAAAAAAAAAAAAAAAAAAAAAAAAAAAAAAAAAAAAAAAAAAAGGCTGTTTAAAACAATATCAAAGCATAACTGTTCAGCAAACATCTTTATTAATGAAGGTTTTGTCTGCACACATGCAACCTGGGCTAACACCTGTGACTGCAGCAAGAAAGAACCGCACAAGGAATATCAAGTGAGGTCAGTCCAGTACTCCAACATGCATCTCAGAATGAAAATTTTGCTATTTAATAGATTAAGAAGCTTCAAGAATGATTAGCTGAGAGCCACAAATCATGGAAGCAGATGAGAAACTCGTCTGTATCCGCACACTGGTAGAACAGCTTATCATTTAAAAGAGACCATTTATTGAACATCAAATCAATCTGGAAAAGTGGTGGTGTATTGTTTTCAACAAAGATTCATCCTCATGTGATAACACTCCAAACCACCGGGGACAAGCTAACTAGCCTTTTTTGATGTCTTCAAAACAGCTGAAAGTCAGAGAAAGGGATTTCACCCTGATTTATTCATGTAGACATGTTTCATTAATGACATTAGTGACACTAATGTCATTAATGCTTCTCTGTTGTCATAACTGGTGAACGTGGGGCTGACAGGGTGCCAAAAATGATTATATCAGGACATTTTATCATTACGCAAATTGAGACTCAGCGGCGGACAGTAGTCCATCCGTCATCGTCTGTCTCATTCTTGGTGCGACGAGCGCTCTCCTTGTCAGTGCGCCAATTCTTTTCTCCCTCAGTATCCCGATCCTTTGGACGATCTCGGTCTCGCTCCTCCCGCTTATCATCACCACGGCGCCAAGAGCCTCCTGAAAAATAAAAAGTGCTCATTAGATAAAAGGCAAAGACACTGAAGCAGAGCATTAACGCCAAAGTGCAGCTTGTGTCCAAATGAGAGGCTGCCTTCAGGAGACACCTGCTGGAGCTCTATTAAACAGAGCAACACTGACATCTGTTGGCTGAATACAACACAACGCTCAGAAGGGCAAGTTTGTGTCCATTTTTACAGTTTTTAAAATACTGACCCCAGAGTGCTGCCACAAAGCTGGACGTGGTGTGTGCAACAAATAATAAAGCATTTTTGCAACATAACCTGAAACCTGTATGCTGGTCTGCAGAGCAACAGTCTGACCTGATGAATCGGTAGCAATCAGCAGTATGTTATGGTGTCATTATCCATTTGCACTGTGAATTGCCGTCTTATCAGTTTGGTAGCATTTGGCAAAATATGAACATATTTTTTTAAGACATTATGGAGACATGAGGTCCCTGGAAAGAGGGTACCACTGGAATGAATGACTTTGTGCAAAATGAGTGGTTCCTCAGGGAGACTAAGGTGGGAAGTATCACTTGCATTGTGTGGTGGCATCAGTTTCAACATGTTGGCCACATGGCATTTTTCTGGGGATCCAATACAGGTGCTGATTGCTGAGGATGCCAGTGGCTGGAAAAAGCCACAATCGCACACTTCACAGTGAGACTGTTACTTTCAAAAGGCGAGGACAGCCCGGTTATCTGTCTGGACAGTTGCCATCCAGGACCCAAGGTGGTTCTGTGGTATGGTGGATGCAGGGAAACGCAGCACCAGCACACACTCCCAGACTTGGTAACCACAACACAACAGCATCGTCACAGTGGCTCTGCTATTACTTTAGTTTCTCTGCCTTTGTTAAAACTGAATGAAAGCACTGCTTTTCATGACTTTTTTTTAGCAAGTTTGAGGACGATTCAAGGGGGCTTGTGACAATGACTGGTTTATTTTTGTTCACTCAATCTCGTCCAGGGTTTGAGAAAATAGTAGAAATACAAACTCATACAAGAATATAAGTACACAGTTAGGCAGTACATTTAGTCACTCTGAACCTTTATATATATATATATATATATATATATATATATATATATATATATATATATATATATATATATATATATATATATATATATATATATATATATATATATATATATATGCTTGAATTACAGTAACATCCAAGACAGATATGTAAACAGTGCTACTGCTAAATCATGCAGAAAACCAATCCTCAAAAATAAATAAATAAATTATATACAAACATACAAGAGGTGTACAGCACGATATGCCAGTCTCAGTGAGCCTACATTGCCTCCGGAAATTATTCACACTGCTTCACTTTTCCCACATTTTATTATGTTACAGCCTTATACCAAAATGGATGAAATAAAACATTTTTTCCTCAAAATTCTACATACAAAACCCCATAATGACAATGTGAAAAAGTCTGTGACATTTTTGTAAATTTATTAAAAATGAAAAATCACATTTACATAAGTACAACCCCTGGCAAAAAATTATGGAATCACCGGCCTCGGAGGATGTTCATTCAGTTGTTTAATTTTGTAGAAAAAAAGCAGATCACAGACATGACACAAAAGTAAAGTCATTTCAAATGGCAACTTTCTGGCTTTAAGAAACACTATAAGAAATCAGGAAAAAAATTGTGGCAGTCAGTAACGGTTACTTTTTTAGACCAAGCAGAGGGGAAAAATATGGAATCACTCAATTCTGAGGAAAAAATTATGGAATCATGAAAAACAAAAGAACGCTCCAACACATCACTAGTATTTTGTTGCACCACCTCTGGCTTTTATAACAGCTTGCAGTCTCTGAGGCATGGACTTAATGAGTGACAAACAGTGCTCTTCATCAATCTGGCTCCAACTTTCTCTGATTGCTGTTGCCAAATCAGCTGTGCAGGTTGGAGCCTTGTCATGGACCATTTTCTTCAACTTCCACCAAAGATTTTCAATTGGATTAAGATCCGGACTATTTGCAGGCCATGACATTGACCCTATGTGTCTTTTTGCAAGGAATGTTTTCACAGTTTTTGCTCTATGGCAGGATGCATTATCATCTTGAAAAATGATTTCATCATCTCCAAACATCCTTTCAATTGATGGGATAAGAAAAGTGTCCAAAATATCAACGTAAACTTGTGCATTTATTGATGATGTAATGACAGCCATCTCCCCAGTGCCTTTACCTGACATACAGTCCCATATCATCAATGACTGTGGACATTTACATGTTCTCTTCAGGCAGTCATCTTTATAAATCTCATTGGAACGGCACCAAACAAAAGTTCCAACATCATCACCTTGCCCAATGCAGATTCAAGATTCATCACTGAATATGACTTTCATCCAGTCATCCACAGTCCACGATTGCTTTTCCTTAGCCCAATATAACCTTGTTTTTTTCTGTTTAGGTGTTAATGATGGCTTTCGTTTAGCTTTTCTGTATGTAAATCCCATTTCCTTTAGGCGGTTTCTTACAGTTCGGTCACAGATGTTGACTCCAGTTTCCTCCCATTCATTCCTCATTTGTTTTGTTGTGCATTTTCGATTTTTGAGACATATTGCTTTAAGTTTTCTGTCTTGACGCTTTGATGTCTTCCTTGGTCTACCAGTATGTTTGCCTTTAACAACATTCCCATGTTGTTTGTATTTGGTCCAGAGTTTAGACACAGCTGACTGTGAACAACCAACATCTTTTGCAACATTGCGTGATGATTTACCCTCTTAAGAGTTTGATAATCCTCTCCTTTGTTTCAATTGACATCTCTTGTGTTGGAGCCATGATTCATGTCAGTCCACTTGGTGCAACAGCTCTCCAAGGTGTGATCACTCCTTTTTAGATGCAGACTAACGAGCAGATCTGATTTGATGCAGATGTTAGTTTTGGGGATGAAAATTTACAGGGTGATTCCATAATTTAATCCTCAGAATTGAGTGAGTCCATATTTTTTTCCCTCTGCTTGGTCTAAAAAAGTAACCGTTACTGACTGAGACAATTTTTTTTCTTGATTTCATATAGTGTTTCTTAAAGCCAGAAAGTTGCCATTTGAAATGACTTTAGTTTTGTGTCATGTCTGTGATCTGCTTTTTTTCTACAAAATTAAACAACTGAATGAACATTCTCCGAGGCCGGTGATTCCATAATTTTTGCCAGGGGTTGTATTCACCGCCTTTGCCATGAAGCTCAAAATTGAACTGAGGTACTTCCTGTTTCCACTGATCACCCTTGAGATGTTTCTACAGTTTAATTGGAGCCCGCCTGGGGTAAATTCAATGTGGAAAGGCACAGACCTGTCTAGATATAAGGTCCCACAGCTGACAGTGCATGTCAGAGCACAAACCAAGCATGAGGTCAAAGGAATTGCCTGTAGACCTCAGACGGGATTGTTTCAAGGCACAAATCTGGGGAAAGGTACAGAAACATTTATGCTGCTCTGAAGGTACCAATGAGCACAGTGGCCTCCATCATCCATAAATGGAGGAAGTTTGGATCTACCAGAACTATTCCTAGAGCTAGCCACCGAGCTACACAGAGATGTGGGGAGAAGTGCCTTAGTCAGGGAAGTGACCAAGAACCTGGTGGTTACTCTATCAGAGCTCCAGCATTCCTCTCTGGAGAGAGGAGAACCTTCCAGAAGGACAACAATCTCTGCAGCAATCCACCAGTCAGGTCTGTATGATACAGTGGCCAGACAGAAGCCACTCCTTAGTAAAAGGTAGGGATGTACCAATACGACTTGTTTCCAGACTGAGTATAAGTACGAGTACATACATTTTGGTACTCATAGATACCAAGTACTGATACGAATACTTAATGATACTATTACAGTTTTATGATGACTTTGAAAACACGTTTTATTCATCAGTTGTTCCTTACTTTTTGGCTCTAACTGCTACTAATATCATTTGCTTTGTTACCTGAGGCCAACATGTGGCCATCAGGTACTGCGAAGACCTGGTGTCTGTCCGTCTGTCTGTGTACAGCATAGGTCCAGTCCTATTACTGCCACAGTCTTTAAATTCACAGGGAACATTCTTGGGACACAGAACTTGGACAAGTTCAAAGATGGTTAACCTTGACCTATTTTAAGAGGTATTTTAAGACGTTAAAATGTCATTCTGTACCTAATTTTATGGCATGATCTCGTGGACGTTAGCGCATGAGTGTGGTGATGTCGCTTCCTGTTGTCGCTTTGCTTCGTTTTTGGCTAGCCATAACACCTTTCTCATATATTATGTAAAAGCTAGCGAGAAATAAACACTTCTAAAACTGAAAACGCTGTGTTTGTAACCTGATTAACACGCTGGAAGGATTTACAAAACATTTAGCAGACGTTAGTGTGGTGACATCACAGGTTGCTAGCAAAACTCTGTTTCGTTTGTGTGTAAATATATCCTCTGTCATATATTATGTAAAAGTGAGTGAGAAATAAACACTTCTAAAACAGAATACGCTGTTTTTAGAACATAATACTTCTGAAGTGATTTAAAAGACATTTAGCAGATGTTAGTGTTAAGTTTAGTGTTTGAGTGGGGGGGGTGACAGCCAATCAGAGTAGAGCTGTACCATGGCATCACAATCTGGTTGCTCGCTGCAAACTTAGTCTTTGGAACCTAATAATTACTAATTCTACACAACACAATGCTCATACCGCCAAGGGTATATTAGCATTGAAGTATTTATTTTTTATTTGCAAACATTTCACTTAAAACACTTCACTTTTTGACTACAACAAACTGTCCTTTAACATTGTGTGTTTCTTAAACATGACACTGCCAGAGATCTGACTTAAATCACACTCTCACGAGCGGCACTAGCTTAGCTTATGGCAAGCTAAAAGTGGATGCTCTCGTTATGGCCGAACAACTGTTCAGTTTCTGAGTATTCTGTGTTAGTACACGCCCGCGGCCACCGTGCTTGAATTCCTGCGCAAAAAGTAGTTCCCAGATAATTGTGATATATTCCTGTGAAATAATGAGTATATCATCTAAATTAATTCTAAAATTTACCAGTAATAAAATTATAAAGATAACTGAAGTTTTAAGAGTGGCCATAATAAATATTTAAGAAACTTAAAGTTTATGAGCAACTTCACCTGTTATTGCTCAAGCACATTGTAAACATTGACACGATGGAGTTTGATGCAGAAGAATTTGGAAAGATACGATTGGAATGGTTTGATTACCATTGACAGTTGTGATGAAAGACTTGGATGTTAACTTCGTGTTAAAGTCAGAACAAGAAGCTGCACTGAAAGATCTATCTGGGAAGAGACACATTCTGTACGTTGTCGGTCCAATGAGAGTGGCACTCTGAGCAGGGTGGTGAAAGTAGTCCGGCGAGTTCAATCTGTGGGCGCGAGCTATCCCACAGTTTCAAAATAGAGATGTTGGTCCAATGAGAGTGGCACTCTGAGCAGGGTGCAAGTAAATGTACCCTGTGGACTTCAGCACTATAAAATATAAAACACCAGGAATATAACTGGAAGTGTTCATCAGTAACTGTCTGTGAGCACTAAGCCTTTTTGAAAATGTGAGGGGCAGATTCTTTTTGATGAAAAGAAGCTTCTCTGTGTAATCAGCTGTGAGCCTGTTTCTGTTTTTATCTACAATGTGTGTGACACTGAGATAAACAGCCTTTCACTCTCCACACTATTTTTATTTATTTTTTGTTACTTTTAATTAAATATGAATCGGTAACATACACAAATACATACGTAAATGTTTTTTTCCCCCAAAAGCGGAACATGTTATATTGATGAGCATGATGTGTGCGCTGATTCGCACACAGTGCTGTGTGGCATCTCCACAACACAGAGGCAAAATGGTATAATTTTAACTTTTTTTTTTTCTTTGTGGCTCATGGGCTAATTTCCTCGCGTTCAGACAGGATAGCCTGAAGCCTGTGGTAAATGAGCCACTAACGAGGAGTCAACTTCCTGCCCAAATTGCAGCTTGTGGAGGAGGAGCGGAGGGTCCGAACACAAAGAGGTAACACCTGTAGCGGACCAAGCCGGTCTCTCATCGGCCTAAACACCCACACCAAGGGCTGAAACTCACCAACCTGATGGACAACGTCCGCCACTGAAACCCTGATCTAAGTTCTGACGGAGGAACTGTTGCGCAAAGTGCGGTGTCACGGAGGAACTTTTTTTCAGCCACGAGGAATTAAAGTATTTTCAGACTGGGGCGACAGTTCATCTTTCAGCAGGACAATGACCCTAAGCACATAGTCAAGATATCAAGGGAGTGGCTTCAGGACAACTTTGTGAATGTCCCTGAGTGGCTCAGCCAGAGCCCAGATCTCAATCCGATTGGACATCTCTGAAGAGATCTAAAAAAAAAAATGGCTGTGCACCGACGCTCCCCATCAAGCGTGATGGAGCATGAGAGGTGCTGCAAAGAGGAATGGGAAAAACTGCCTAAAGATAGGTGCACCAGGCTTGTGGCATCATATTCAAGAAGACTTGAGGCTGTGATTGCTGCCAAAGGTGCATCAACAAAGTGTTGAGCAAAGGGTGTGAATACTTATGTACACGTGATTTCTTAGTTTTTCCATTTTTAACAAATTTGCAAAAATAATAATAATAATAAAAACATTTTTTCCATGTCATTATGGGGTGTTGTGAGTAGAACTTTGAGGGGAAAAAATGGATTTACTCCATTTTGGAATAATGCTGTAAGATAAAATGTGGGGAAAGTGAACCTCTGAGTACCTTAGCTTCTATGGCTAAACAACTGTATATTTCCAATTTTCTCTCATCAATCAATCAATTTTATTTATATAGCGCCAAATCACAACAAACAGTTGCCCCAAGGCGCTTTATATTGTAAGGCAAGGCCATACAATAATTACGTAAAAACCCCAATGGTCAAAACGACCCCCTGTGAGCAAGCACTTGGCGACAGTGGGAAGGAAAAACTCCCTTTTAACAGGAAGAAACCTCCAGCAGAACCAGGCTCAGGGAGGGGCAGTCTTCTGCTGGGACTGGTTGGGGCTGAGGGAGAGAACTAGGAAAAAGATAATGCTGTGGAGGGGAGCAGAGATCAATCACTAATGATTAAATGCAGAGTGGTGCATACAGAGCAAAAAGAGAAAGAAACACTCAGTGCATTATGGGAACCCCCCAGCAGTCTAAGTCTATAGCAGCATAACTAAGGGATGGTTCAGGGTCACCCGATCCAGCCCTAACTATAAGCTTTAGCAAAAAGGAAAGTTTTAAGCCTAATCTTCAAAGTAGAGAGGGTGTCTGTCTCCCTGATCCGAATTGGGAGCTGGTTCCACAGGAGAGGAGCCTGAAAGCTGAAGGCTCTGCCTCCCATTCTACTCTTACAAACCCTAGGAACTACAAGTAAGCCTGCAGTCAGAGCGAAGCGCTCTATTGGGGTGATATGGTACTATGAGGTCCCTAAGATAAGATGGGACCTGATTATTCAAAACCTTATAAGTAAGAAGAAGAATTTTAAATTCTATTCTAGAATTAACAGGAAGCCAATGAAGAGAGGCCAATATGGGTGAGATATGCTCTCTCCTAGTCCCCGTCAGTACTCTAGCTGCAGCATTTTGAATTAACTGAAGGCTTTTCAGGGAACTTTTAGGACAACCTGATAATAATGAATTACAATAGTCCAGCCTAGAGGAAATAAATGCATGAATTAGTTTTTCAGCATCACTCTGAGACAAGACCTTTCTAATTTTAGAGATATTGCGTAAATGCAAAAAAAGCAGTCTTACATATTTGTTTAATATGCGCTTTGAATGACATATCCTGATCAAAAATGAATCCAAGATTTCTCACAGTATTACTAGAGGTCAGGGTAATGCCATCCAGAGTAAGGATCTGGTTAGACATCATGTTTCTAAGATTTGTGGGGCCAAGTACAATAACTTCAGTTTTATCTGAGTTTAAAAGCAGGAAATTAGAGGTCATCCATGTCCTTATGTCTAAGACAATCCTGCAGTTTAGCTAATTGGTGTGTGTCCTCTGGCTTCATGGATAGATAAAGCTGGGTATCATCTGCGTAACAATGAAAATTTAAGCAATGCCATCTAATAATACTGCCTAAGGGAAGCATGTATAAAGTGAATAAAATTGGTCCTAGCACAGAACCTTGTGGAACTCCATAATTAACCTTAGTCTGTGAAGAAAATTCCCCATTTACATGAACAAATTGTAATCTATTAGATAAATATGATTCAAACCACCGCAGCGCAGTGCCTTTAATACCTATGGCATGCTCTAATCTCTGTAATAAAATTTTATGGTCAACAGTATCAAAAGCAGCACTGAGGTCTAACAGAACAAGCACAGAGATGAGTCCACTGTCTGAGGCCATAAGAAGATCATTTGTAACCTTCACTAATGCTGTTTCTGTACTATGATGAATTCTAAAACCTGACTGAAACTCTTCAAATAGACCATACCTCTGCAGATGATCAGTTAGCTGTTTTACAACTACCCTTTCAAGAATTTTTGAGAGAAAAGGAAGGTTGGAGATTGGCCTATAATTAGCTAAGATAGCTGGGTCAAGTGAAGGCTTTTTAAGTAATGGTTTAATTACTGCCACCTTAAAAGCCTGTGGTACATAGCCAACTATTAAAGATAGATTGATCATATTTAAGATCGAAGCATTAAATAATGGTAGGGCTTCCTTGAGCAGCCTGGTAGGAATGGGGTCTAATAGACATGTTGATGGTTTGGATGAAGTAACTAATGAAAATAACTCAGACAGAACAATCTGAGAGAGAGTCTAACCAAATACCGGCATCACTGAAAGCAGCCAAAGATAACGATACGTCTTTGGGATGGTTATGAGTAATTTTTTCTCTAATAGTTAAAATTTTATTAGCAAAGAAAGTCATGAAGTCATTACTAGTTAAAGTTAAAGGAATACTCGGCTCAATAGAGCTCTGACTCTGTCAGCCTGGCTACAGTGCTGAAAAGAAACCTGGGGTTGTTCTTATTTTCTTCAATTAGTGATGAGTAGTAAGATGTCCTAGCTTTACGGAGGGCTTTTTTTATAGAGCAACAGACTCTTTTTCCAGGCTAAGTGAAGATCTTCTAAATTAGTGAGACGCCATTTCCTCTCCAACTTACGGGTTATCTACTTTAAGCTGCGAGTTTGTGAGTTATACCACGGAGTCAGGCACTTCTGATTTAAAGCTCTCTTTTTCAGAGGAGCTACAGCATCCAAAGTTGTCTTCAATGAGGATGTAAAACTATTGACGAGATACTCTATCTCACAGAGTTTAGGTAGCTACTCTGCACTGTGTTGGTATATGGCATTAGAGAACATAAAGAAGGAATCATATCCTTAAACCTAGTTACAGCGCTTTCTGAAAGACTTCTAGTGTAATGAAACTTATTCCCCACTGCTGGGTAGTCCATCAGAGTAAATGTAAATGTTATTAAGAAATGATCAGACAGAAGGGAGTTTTCAGGGAATACTGTTAAGTCTTCAATTTCCATACCATAAGTCAGAACAAGATCTAAGATATGATTAAAGTGGTGGGTGGACTCATTTACATTTTGAGCAAAGCCAATTGGGTCTAATAATAGATTAAATGCAGTGTTGAGGCTGTCATTCTCAGCATCTGTGTGGATGTTAAAATCGCCCACTATAATTATCTTATCTGAGCTAAGCACTAAGTCAGACAAAAGTTCTGAAAATTCACAGAGAAACTCACAGTAACGACCAGGAGGACGATAGATAACAACAAATAAAACTGGTTTTTGGGACTTCCAATTTGGATGGACAAGACTAACAGTCAAGCTTTCAAATGAATTAAAGCTCTGTCTGGGTTTTTGATTAATTAATAAGCTGGAATGGAAGATTGCTGCTAATCCTCCGCCTCGGCCCGTGCTAAGAGCGTTCTGGCAGTTAGTGTGACTCGGGGGTGTTGACTCATTTAAACTAACATATTCATCCTGCTGTAACCAGGTTTCTGTAAGGCAGAATAAATCAATATGTTGATCAATTATTATATCATTTACTAACAGGGACTTAGAAGAGAGAGACCTAATGTTTAATAGACCACATTTAACTGTTTTAGTCTGTGGTGCAGTTGAAGGTGCTATATTATATTTTCTTTTTGAATTGTTATGCTTAAATAGATTTTTGCTGGTTATTGGTGGTCTGGGAGCAGGCACCGTCTCTACGGGGATGGGGTAATGAGGGGATGGCAGGGGGAGAGAAGCTGCAGAGAGGTGTGTAAGACTATAACTCTGCTTCCTGGTCCCAACCCTGGATAGTCACGGTTTGGAGGATTTAAGAAAATTGGCCAGATTTCTAGAAATGAGAGCTGCTCCATCCAAAGTGGGATGGATGCCGTCTCTCCTAACAAGACCAGGTTTTCCCCAGAAGCTTTGCTAATTATCTATGAAGCCCACCTCATTTTTTGGACACCACTCAGACAGCCAGCAATTCAGGGAGAACATGCGGCTAAACATGTCACTCCCAGTCCGATTGGGGAGGGGCCCAGAGAAAACTACAGAGTCCGACATTGTTTTTGCAAAGTTACACACCGATTCAATGTTAATTTTAGTGACCTCCGATTGGCGTAACCGGATGTCATTACTGCCGACGTGAATTACAATCTTACCAAATTTACGGTTAGCCTTAGCCAGCAGTTTCAAATTTCCTTCAATGTCGCCTGCTCTGGCCCCCGGAAGACAATTGACTATGGTTGCTGGTGTCGCTAACTTCACATTTCTCAAAACAGAGTAGCCAATAAAACGGTCAGAAATGTGAACGGGTTGGCGTTGTACACGGGGCTTCTGTTTAGGGCTACGCTTCCTCCTCACAGTCACCCAGTTGGCCTGCTTTCCCGGCTGCTCGGGATCTGCCAGAGGGAAACTAACGGCGGCTAAGCTACCTTGGTCCGCACCGACTACAGGGGCCTGGCTAGCTGTAGAATTTTCCATGGTGCGGAGCCGAGTCTCCAATTTGCCCAGCCTGGCCTCCAAAAGCTACGAATAAGCTACACTTATTACAAGTACCATTACTGCTAAAGGAGGCCGAGGAATAACTAAACATTTCACACCCAGAGCAGAAAAGTGCGGGAGAGACAGGAGAAGCCGCCATGCTAAACCGGCTAAGAGCTAGTAGCTGCGCTAAGCTAGCGGATTCCTAAAAACACACAAAGTGAATAATGTGTAAATAATTTAGAGGTGATTCAGCAGAGGGAGTGCTTTAGTTAAGGCACGTGAAGATTACACTGTGAAACAAATCGTTATCTAGGTAACTAGATCAATCTAACTGCGCAGATTAAACAGCTAACAGATACAGAAAAACACCGCTGTGCTCCGGAACAGGAAGTGATACAATACCGCAGTGAGAGCCAACCACCAGTAGAGGCCATCTTCTCACCATCAATGGTGAGAAGATGAAGAATGGACTCTGTCGTGCACACAAAGGTAAGTTACACAACTGAGCTTGTTCATACAATTTTGCGATCACAACACCATATTTCATTTATTTCGAAAGCAAATCATATTTCATAATGATGCCACATTTATTCAAATACAGTGGTCCCTCGCTATAACATGGTTCACCTTTCGCGGCCTCGCAGTTTCGCAGATTTTTTTTTTAGTGCAATTGCGCATGCTTTTTTTTTTTTTTTTTTTTTTTTTTAACAGCGCATTGTGTTCTGCGTCCTTATCAGGCGGGCCGGTCGCGGCACCGGTCAGGATCACCGCGATTGCTCTCACTGCCTCCAATGCGCTTACTGAGTCTGCGGGCTCGGTAAACACAGCAGCGGGCCACTCACACCGCCCCCCTCTCTGCTGTGCAGAGCTGCGGACAACTCTGGCAACAGGTCCAGAGACTATCTCGCTGTTTTGATGCGGAGCACTCTGCCAGCCCGCAAGGATAGACTTCTTGCAGAAAAATCCGCAGCGCCCGCTGCATGGTCTTGGTAACCGCAGCCGCAGATCTCCATGGCCATGACTTGGATTCTTTGCGGGTCCCGCATCCGTACCCCCGGAGGCAGTGAGCGAAAGGAGAGCACACGCATTGTGTTCTGCGTGTGTCTGTTTATAATCTTCTCGCCCAGAAGAAAAAAGAGAGTGTTTACACAGGAGAGAAAAGTGAGAAAATGTTAATGCCTGTTTGAGAAAAGTATATAAAGTGTGTAGTGAGGGGTTTTACAGCCTTAAAACATCTATAATATTTGTAAAAAAAAAATAACGCTGACTACTTTGCGGATTTCGCCTATTGCGGGTTATTTTTAGAACACAACTCCTGCGATAAACGAGGGACCACTGTAATTAATTTATAATGCCTTATTTATCCAATAAGCGTCAGGCACCAACTTTTCAACTTAATGTTTTGGATTTGTTCCGTCATTCTCATATCACGCATAACTTACCCTCGTCAGGATCTCTGGGTGGGCCTCTGTGTTCACGATCATCTCGGCGGTCTCTATCACGACGGTCACTTTGGCGGTCATCACGGTCACGGTCTGCGTCATCTCGACGAGAGTCTCTCCAGCTGCTTCCTTCATCTGGAACCGCTCTCCTCCAGTTACTTTCCTCTCTGTGAAAACAGTGTTTCTATTAGACATGTCACATAACAATTAGCATTACTCTTCCACTACCTAAACTACAGTGCCCTCCAAAATTATTGTGCCACTTGATATTTCACACATTTTAAATTTGTTTATGCCATTTCAAATACAAAAAATAAAAATCAGGCTTCAATATAAAAATTTCTAATATTATCTTCCTTTAACTCAAACTCAAAGCAAAGCTCTACAACTTCATATAAATTAATAAAAATATAAAAGCCAAGATGATGGGTTGCATAAATAATGAGCCACTTTGGTTTAATACCTCTAAATAATCAGTTCTGATACAAGATACATTTCCAAGTCACTGAATGTGTCTTGGACTTTAGTTACATCAGTTATGATGAAATACAAACAGTATGGCACTCTATGGTAAATCTGAGTGTTGTAGACAGTTCTCAAAAACTGAGTGACTGTACAAGAAGGAGAAGAGTGAGGAAAACCACCAAGACACCCAGACAACCCAGAAGACTATGTTATAGGCTTCTGTGGCTGTGATTGGAGAAATTGTGCATGTTTTGCATTTTGTATCCCCAGTTACATAGCTTCATGATGAAGTGGTACAAAAGATTTTCTTTCACCAAAACAGAGTGACGCTAAAGGCAAATCTTAAGTTTTTGATTCAAGATTCAAACAACTTTATTGATCCCTAAAAGGGCAATTCATATCACACCCAATTACCTCAGACAAAAATACAGCAAATAAGAAACGATTACTACTAGTTGAATGTAATAATGGCACACATCAGAATTAAAACAACCACACATACATTTGATTGTTTATGTACGCTAAACTTTGAAACAGTCCATCATCCGAATTGAGGCCATGTGAGTGTGTGCTGCAGCAGCTTTCATGCCGCACAACCGAGCTTGGGGATGATGTCTTGGGATGTATTCTGGAGAGTTTTTTGATTACCATTTTCTCACCCAGATCCTCCTCAATTTAGTTGTACCGCTTAATGTGTGTTGAATTTGTATTTTCTTTGTTTTTAACCAAAATTGATATCACAACCTACATGTTTGTTTGATAAGATTACAAACCACAAGAACTATAATCATTTACATATTTTTGGCTTCCCTCATCCTAACTGACCTGATTTTAAAACTAGAACCCCAAACAGACCCAGTAATGCCCAAGCTTAGACATTTCATTCAAAAAAGACATTGCTTCACATACCACTTTAGCTGTGCAAAAAAGTTAAATTGACTAAATTTATGGCTGATCACTTAAGCTTAGTCCAGAACTACAGTGAAACTTACGCCCGGAGAAATACTGATTTAAACATTTTAGTTGTTAAAATGATTATTATAATGATAAGTGGTAGTATTATGAAAAATGTCTTCTAAAGTAGAACTTTAATCAAGGGGTGTTGTGAAGGGCGCACCCCCCCCCCTTCCCCACAACACCCTCTTTCCATCTGGATTTGCCCCTGGTTTGCAGTCCAAGCAGGAACAATCAAGAATTTGCGCATTCATGTGGAAAGAGCAACCCGATTGGTTTGATGAGCACATTTACATCATGTCGTCCTCAGAAAGTGATTTTAAGTGTAGTTTAGGAGGAAAAAAACATTAGTGTTTGTTGTTAATACATTGTGGGTCTGCAGCTCCATTTTTAGTTTAACCACAGCGAGGACACTCACAAACAGTCAGAGCAGACTCAAAGAAAAGTTTAAAAATAGGTTTGTAAAACTGTGCACTCTGCTCGCTGTGTCGTCACTGCATTGAGAGACATCTACACAGCAGGCTGACCCACTGCCCCTCTCCCTTCTCCTGCAGACAGGACACAGAGGCACAGACAGCATCACTGAAATACATTGATTTTTGACCAGATGTCCTTCTCGATGGAGTTGAAAATCAACCTGCCAAGTCAGGCAAGACAGAAGCATGGAGCACTAGTCCGATAGCACCGTTCACTGGCAAACGTTGAGCAGACGAGCACTATTGACGAGTCCTGCTCTTGTTGTAATGTCTGTACAATCATTTTTTCAAATAAGGGTGGAAATAACAGCAACATGCTGAAACATCTTTATTCACCAGGAGTGCCATATATTTGACGCTCTTCACACATGCAGCATGAGTGCTCCTGCTGTTTCCCAATGGAGCACTTCATCTCTAATCAATGATAGTAAATATTCTTTGTTATAATAACATAAGCATGTGTGCAGCACTTTTTTTTGCCAAAGAAAACCTCAGTGAAAGTGAAAACTATACAAATATTCTCTCATTTCCTCCATTTTAGATGTTGATCGAGAGAGTGCACCCTCTCAACAGTAGAAGAACCATTTTTCTGCTAAGTTACATAGTCTTCCATAGCCTGATAGAAAAATAAGATTTTTAGAAAAATAGTTTCTGAAACAAGGTTTAAAATGATTTAGAACTGTCAAGTTGCATGTGATATTCTACTTTAAACAGTTTTGTATTTCATTCACATGTGTAGGGAGTTGACATTAAACCCAAAGTATAAGCCGCCAGCAAGAGAGTCTGACCCACTGGCTGATCCCTGCCTGGTGTCAACTTGATGAAAAAAAATAAAAAATAAAAAGTGAACCATTTCAAAGGCAGCCGATGCACAGACAAGCCTGACTCAGGTTGACTGCCTCACAGTGACCATGCATTTTGTTAAGGAGGGTAAGATCATGGAGAAGGTCTTCAAACAAAAGCAGTCTATAAAACCAACAGGTGCAACGGTGGCTGAAGAAATTGACAGCATTTTAGAGAGAAAGTTGTTGCAGCCACTGTGGACAATGCAAACATGGATGGGGCTGTAAAGAAGCGTCAACACTGAATGCTTTGCACATACATTGAACATTGCAGCACAGAAGATCCACAAGTGCAACACAGTGAGCAACTGGACTGCAAGAACATGCTCAGTGGTGGTGTTGACAAAGACATCCTATTTGGTGAAAATTGTTCCCAAAGAGAAGCAGAAACTCCTCAGAAAGAAAAAGTTCATTATTACTTGAACTAGATTTTAATGAAAATATGAAAATAAATAAGAATGATAATAAAATGACTAACATAACTAACATACATAATGACTTCACACTATGGCAGGGCTGTACAGTGCTAGCGTTTTGCTCACATATTGCGCCTAAAATTTGATTGTGCGAGGAAAAAAAATTAAACGGGCGCACGTGTGCGAGAATATTTCAACCCTTTCATTTGCATTTTGCTCCTAAAATAAATACAGTGGTCCCTCGCAATAACGCGGTTCACCTTTCGCGGCCTCGCTGTTTCGCGGATTTTTTTAGTCCAATTTTGCATGCTTTTTTTTTTTTTTTTTTACAGTGCATTGTGTTCCGCGGCCTCATCAAGCAGCCGCTCGCGACACCGCGAAGGGAGAGCACGCACATTGTGTTCTGCGTGACTGTTTATAAGAATCTTCTCGCCCAGAAGAACAAAAAGAGCACCAACAACTACCCATAACTGTGTTCTTCACTCGGAAAACGACACCTGCAGCAAGGTGTGAGTCAGTGGAAAAAGACGTGACAGCGCTAGGACGAAGAGGCGTGATCAGAGGAACTGTGAAATACTGGTCAGTCACTATTAATAATTTCTTATGTGTCCAACCTCGGAGGTTGATCGTTAAAATTAAATTTGTTAGTTCTAAAAGCCATCATAATTATTTATAGGAAAACATTCCATTTTTATTTCTCAAACAAATGTTTGGGCCTGAAAACAGGTTGGTCTTATTTTTCTACTCAGGTTTGAACTTTGACAAAAGCAATGATGTAAATAACGATAGAAAAGGAAGTAAAAAACAATGAAATAAATACAACAATAGAATCATATAAAATGTGCATGTGTGTGTGGAAAAGGTACTCTGTACAGTATGTCTTTGCATTAATAATAAAATTGTATCAAGAAATTTCACAGTGCTCCTAAATTTTTATCTGTGCTCCTAAATTTTTTCACTAGGAGCACCTGTGCTCCTAGTGAAAAAACTAAGCGTACAGCCCCGTATGGTGACACCTGTTTTTTTCACAGCAAGAAAAATGCAGACACTGCTATATTTTATTTATTGAACAGCCTAAAATTCCCTTTTCTTCACTCTCTGTAGTGATAACAAATTCTTCATGTTTTGATTTGGAATGCAATGGGCAGTGTTCCCAAATCATTTGCGTGTTCGGAAATAAAAGGATTTTGAGCTTTACTCACTTTTTAAAAAACACACTGGTATTATTTTGAACACCACTGTACATGGAAAGTAGGCCAACATGCCATTTTTCTCATGATTTATGTCAGTATTTTTTAAGAAGTTTGATAGAAGGTACATTAACTTTATATCTGAGCCCACTAGATGGCAGTGTCCCTTCAGTTTTACCTGTATTCTGTTTGGGATTTCAAATAAAATAGCTGCGTAATGGTGCTGGAAACCTGTGTAGGTGCACTTTTTTCCTCATAGAAAATTGGGTCAGGAATCACTCGCTCGCTCATCTTCAAAAACTTACTGCAATTAAGGGTCACGGAGCACTGGCGCCTCTGGGCGTGAGACGGGGTACACCCTAGACAGTACGCCAGTCTGTTACAGGGCCACATATAGACAAACACATTCACACCCACAGGCACACCTACAGTTAATTTAAAATTTCCAATCCCCCTAACCTGCATGTCTTTGGATGTGGGAAAAGCTGGAGCACCCGGAGGGAATCTACGCAAACACAATATTCAGAACAGATAATAGCACTGACATCATTAAAATCTTAGAATTCCCATACCTAACAGTCAGCCACTATAGACCTCAGAAAACCTCATCAGAACAGTGTCTGGAGCATGCCATCACTTGCTATAATTGCGGCAGCACATGGTGTAGGTATTCAGAAAATATATGCTTCAATTCATCTGTAAGCAGGCTGAACATAAATCAGTGGTGCTGCGTCGCCTGGTTAAAAATTTCTTTTACAAATGCTTCATAGTCTGCTCTGTTTTCATAGCCTACTTCCACAGTTCTCCGGAGAGGCCGTGCCCATTAGTAACTCCAGTGCAAGCTATGGCTGCCTTCTGTATGTTGGCAAATTAAAAACTCCCTTATTCCATTAACATCAGCCATCATGTCCATGTTTGCAAGTCCTCCTGACACACAACAAGGGTTGGGTATCGAGAACCAGTTCTTTTCGGGTATTGTTAAGAAATTATTTGATCCACTGACATCGATAGCCTTTTTGCTTAACAATTCCCTTATCGGTCCTTCAGAGCGGCCGTTGTTTTGAGGATGTTTGTTGGGAAAATGATCTTTTCTCTATCGTTCTAACTTGACTCGGCAGACAGCCTCTCAGCATTTGGAGCTGTGTGAACAGAACGGAGGACGATTCTCCTTTCTTTCTCGCACCAAGACAGGAGTCCCAGTTAATAACTTTAATCCGCACAAAAGTGACTCACGATTGACACATTCAGGGATGAAAGTGGTGAAAAAAAAAAAAAAAAAAAAAAGCTGAAACCCAAAATTGCCCCCAGCAACACCTGCATGAAAATGTTTGAATTTTAGAAGCTCTGAAATGCAATCTGGGACTATTCCAGACAATAAACTGCAGTGAGTGCGGCATCCATTTTGGTGAGGAAAAAAAAACAACTTTCCTTATTCAAATTAATTCCAGTAATATTCTGTTCTTACTAGGATGCAGCAGTTTTCTAGTTTGGCAGATAGTTCTGAAGGAAATCACTGAAGAAATTAACACACTGAAAATATGGTTTGACCGAAACAAACTGTCATTAAACTTAAATAAAACAGGGATGAAATGGAGGTTTAAGAGTCACTAGGTGTTCACAGGAAACATTTATTTCTGTATGTATGTATGTATGTATATTTATTTATGTATGTTCATTGTTAGTTGGTTTTATATTTTCTGTTGCGTTTCTATTCAGGTTCTTTTTGTCTCTTTCTCTAAAATTGTATATAATAATTAATCATTAGATTATTAATATATAAACAAAAATAAATAAAAAAAAATTACAATTTGCAATACATTTGACTCTTTTACGACAACAAACGCTTGACAGCTGCAACTGCTTAATCAATCAATCAATCAATTTTATTTATATAGCGCCAAATCACAACAAACAGTTGCCCCAAGGCGCTTTATATTGTAAGGCAAGGCCATACAATAATTACGTAAAAACCCCAATGGTCAAAACGACCCCCTGTGAGCAAGCACTTGGCGACAGTGGGAAGGAAAAACTCCCTTTTAACAGGAAGAAACCTCCAGCAGAACCAGGCTCAGGGAGGGGCAGTCTTCTGCTGGGACTGGTTGGGGCTGAGGGAGAGAACCAGGAAAAAGACATGCTGTGGAGGGGAGCAGAGATCAATCACTAATGATTAAATGCAGAGTGGTGCATACAGAGCAAAAAGAGAAAGAAACACTCAGTGCATTATGGGAACCCCCCAGCAGTCTAAGTCTATAGCAGCATAACTAAGGGATGGTTCAGGGTCACCTGATCCAGCCCTAACTATAAGCTTTAGCAAAAAGGAAAGTTTTAAGCCTAATCTTAAAAGTAGAGAGGGTGTCTGTCTCCCTGATCCGAATTGGGAGCTGGTTCCACAGGAGAGGAGCCTGAAAGCTGAAGGCTCTGCCTCCCATTCTACTCTTACAAACCCTAGGAACTACAAGTAAGCCTGCAGTCTGAGAGCGAAGCGCTCTATTGGGGTGATATGGTACTATGAGGTCCCTAAGATAAGATGGGACCTGATTATTCAAAACCTTATAAGTAAGAAGAAGAATTTTAAATTCTATTCTAGAATTAACAGGAAGCCAATGAAGAGAGGCCAATATGGGTGAGATATGCTCTCTCCTTCTAGTCCCCGTTAGTACTCTAGCTGCAGCATTTTGAATTAACTGAAGGCTTTTCAGGGAACTTTTAGGACAACCTGATAATAATGAATTACAATAGTCCAGCCTAGAGGAAATAAATGCATGAATTAGTTTTTCAGCATCACTCTGAGACGAGACCTTTCTAATTTTAGAGATATTGCGTAAATGCAAAAAAGCAGTCCTACATATTTGTTTAATATGCGTTTTGAATGACATATCCTGATCAAAAATGACTCCAAGATTTCTCACAGTATTACTAGAGGTCAGGGTAATGCCATCCAGAGTAAGGATCTGGTTAGACACCATGTTTCTAAGATTTGTGGGGCCAAGTACAATAACTTCAGTTTTATCTGAGTTTAAAAGCAGGAAATTAGAGGTCATCCATGTCTTTATGTCTGTAAGACAATCCTGCAGTTTAGCTAATTGGTGTGTGTCCTCTGGCTTCATGGATAGATAAAGCTGGGTATCATTAGATGGCATTGCTTAAATTTTCATTGTTACGCAAACAATGAAAATTTAAGCAATGCCATCTAATAATACTGCCTAAGGGAAATGCTAACTTTAACATTGAAAATGCCATAGACATGCTAACGTATTAGCATCGGTCCCGTTTTTAAGTTATAAAATACATCAATCAACTGTTTCAGAAGACCATAACAGGTCGGTTTAACATAAAAAAAGGTAAATAATACTCACAGCCATATGCTCTTTAGGGTTTTAGCGGGGGAAAATTAAGATAAGTGAAAGAAAAAAAATGAATCAACGAAGCAATGATCGAAGCACTGCTTCGATCTGCGAATCACTGCTTCGATTGGTTCAAGGTTCAAAGCAAAGCCGCACTGCAGAAAAGTTGATTACAGACCCGCTGCACAGTCTGTAATCAATGTAGAGAAATTATAATCTTCCTGACAAACATCCTCAAAAACAACGGCCACTCTGAAGGACAGATAAGGGAATCGTTAAGTAAAAAGGTTACTGATGTCGGTGGATTGAATCTTTTCTTAACGATACCCGAAAGGAACCGGTTGTCAATACCCATCACTACTGCTGAGTCGAATCCGCTCGGAATTTATAACTTCAAAGCGAATCACCATTTAAATCAAATGACACCTCTTTCCAAACGTAATACAAACAATAAACTGCAACTGATCAAAATGTTTTTTTTTTTCTCCCTCACAAAATGAGAGTCCTGCGCTGATGTGCAGCAGCCCAAGACTGTATGGCTACAGACCTGCAGACTCCAGCAACCATCTGAGTTCAGCTCAGATGTATGGAAAGACATTCATGCCATTATTGTCTGAAAGGAAATGCTTTTGAGAAAAACTACAGATTTTGTTTATTTCTATTTATGTCAAGAGATCAAGGATCCACCATCAATCAATCAAATTTTATTTATAGAGCCCTTTTACAACACACAAGGTGCACAAAGTGCTTTCCATTAAAATCAAACAAGGAAAAGACAGTGTATATAAACAGTTAACATTCAAAAAATAAAGTGGAAAAAAAAATACACCATCACTGCTTAATAAGTATCAAAAGCCAGTCTGAACAAACAAGTTTTGAGTCAAGCTTTAAAAAGATTAAAGTCTGTCATGGTTCTCATGTCAGGGGGAAGTTTGTTCCAGAGTCTAGGCCCAGCAACAGAAAAAGCTCGATCACCCCAGTGCTTATACCTGGTTCTTGGGACTTCCAGTAAAAGCTGGTCTGTAGACCTTAAGGCACTGGTTGTGTTACGAATACACAACAGTTCGGAAAGGTAAGAAGGGACAAGACCATTAAGAGCTTTAAAGACAAAGAGCAAAATTTTCAAATCAATTCTAAAAGAAACAGGGAGCCAGTGAAGAGAATAAAAAACTGGAGTGATATGTTGGCGACGGGAAGTGTTTGTTAAAAAACGTGCAGCTGCATTTTGAACCAATTGAAGCCGTTAGAGACAACTGGGAAATCCCAACATAAAGTGCATTGCAATAATCGATCCTTGAGCTGATAAAAGCGTGAATATGGTTATAATAATGGTTTTCTCCAGGTCTGCACGGTTTAAAAAGGTTTAACCTTTGCCAAGAGACGCAACTGATAAAAACTGGTCCTGACCACACTATCAATCTGCTTATCAAATCTGATGCCACTGTCAAAGGTGACCCCGAGGTTTTTCACAGTGGCTTTCAGTTTAGCAGGCAGGTGGTTAAAATTAGTGGCGCAATCGCCAATTAAAATACATTCTGTCTTCTCATTTAAATGGAGAAAATTTTGACCTAGCCACAACTTTATGTCTGCAATACAGTTGATGAGGGCTTGAAGAGCACCTGCTGTGTTCGAGATCACAGGCAAATAAATCTGTAGATCGTCTGCATAACAGTGAAAAGTAAGATTGTGCCTGGCTATAATAGATCCCAGTGGCAACATGTACAATGAAAATAATAAAGGGCCAAGAATCGAGCCTTGAGGCACACCGCAGAACAAAGGCGCAATGGAGGAAGTCACCGATCATTACAGAAAATGTTCGGTTGGCTAGGTACGATTTAAACCATTTCAGTGCTGTACCACGAATACCAACACACTGGTCAAGTCGTGATAAAAGAATAGAATGGTCGACCGTATAGAATGCCGCTGTCAAATCCAACATTACTAAAATAACAGGGCACTTGGCATCAAAGGACAGAGCAATGTCATTGTGTACTTTTAAAAGTGCAGACTCAGTGCCGTGTCTTGATCTGAAGCCAGACTGAAACTTCTCAAAAACAGACTTACTTTCTAAAAACAATTGCAGCTGTGTAAAAACAATTTTCTCAAGGACCTTTGAGATAAAAGGCAGATTAGAAACAGGTCTAAAATTGGACAGAACATTTTTATCCAGATTTGGCTTTTTAAGAAGTAGTCTCACTATTGCATGTTTAAAAGAGTTCGGGACACACCCTGAGCTAAGACAAGTGCTCATTAAAACCAAGAGGGATGACCCAACAGTAGTGAGCACCTCTTTCAACAATCTAGTTGGAAAAACATCCAGAGGGCAGTTTGTAGGTCTCATTTTATTAACAATATCAGTGAGGGACGTAAGGGAGATCAGCTCAAAGTGGTCAAACACGGCGGAATGCAAAGCCATCTCAGGCTGGCTTTGACTAATGGTGCAGCTGCTCAGCACTCTTACACAGTTCAACTTATCAACAAAAAAAGTGCAGAAAGTCCTCAAAAGTGGACATGGTGGCATCAGCCAGAGGAGAGATGTGCGGGTTCACAACCGAGTTAATTATGTTAAACAAAACACGAGGGCAGTGTCCACTTGTAAAAATAATTTTAGAGAGAAATTCAGATTTAGCCTCTTTCACAGCCCTCTGGTACTGGGCGAGGCTATCTCTCAGTATCTCCAGTGATACGTGCAATCTGTCTTTTTTCCAACGACGCTCAGCCTGTCTGTGGCGCTGACTTAGGGCTCGGGTTGTGTCATTTAGCCAAGGATCAGCCTTAGTCCTGGTGGATCTGTGCTGAAGATGAGCAATGATGTCCAGAATCCTAGTGCACACAGCATAGAAGGATGACAGAAGACTCTCTGGGCATTCAGGATAAGTATCTCCATTAGAAGCAGAAAAGTTAAAATCCACAAAAGCAGCAGGAAACTCTCCAACTGTAGAAGAGGTAATAATGCACCGACAGGAACCCCGGACAGGAAGCTTGCTTGCAGGTGGAGGTGCAAGAACATTAAAAATAATAGGGAAATGATCTGAGATGGGGATTTCAGAAATTTCAACCAGTGACACAGAGAGCCCTTGGGAAATAATTAAATCCAAACGATGTCCATCTCTATGTGAACGTTTATCCACAGACTGAGTTAAGTCAAATGACTCCAAAAGATGTATAAAATCAACAGCCAGCTTGTCAGATGGACAGCAAACATGGATATTAAAATCTCCAGAAATAAGGAGTTGATCATATTTAGGGGCCACCTCAGCCAAGAACTCAGAAAACTCTTGAATGAAGTCTTTATTAAATTTAGGTGTGGTAGACAACAGCACATAGGATAGGGCAGTCAAGCTCCACTGTGAATACTTCAAAACAGGAACAGTAATTCACATGCACAGATTTACATGTAAATTTGTCCCTAAAGACTGCAGCAACTCCGCCTCCTCTTCCACTAGCTCTCAGTGCGCTGAGGAAAGAGCAGCGAGGGGGAAGGAGTTCAGTGAACATGCTGACGTCACCGGGTTTAATCCACGTTTCCGTCAACAAAAGGAAATCCAACTCGCGTGTAGTGAAGCAGTCGTTTAAGATAAAAGTTTTGTTAGCAACAGACCTTGCGTTGATAAGAGCAAAATGCAGCGGTGTGTAGTTTGTTTTCTTGGAACTACTAACAACAGAGTGGAGATTCCAACATGGAGCTCCATCTGCAGATGCTGACGCGCTGCGGGCGGCTGGGACAGTAGCCGGCATATGGGACAGCTGATCGAAGCCAGCTAACCTCTGAGGAACACCACACGGTGAAATCAGCAAACTCCGGGGGAATCCGAAAAGGGTCGCAATGACTATGCGCCAGGTAGGCTCTCAATCGAACAAGCCGACCACTTTGTTTCCCCCGCTTTCTGTGGCGGCTTCAACGGAACAGGGGGCCGTGTAGACGCCACAGGTCATGGGGCACAGACACCAGAAGAAGTGGAGGAGTCTGTGATTGTCCTCTAAAATCATAGATTGTCGACTTTATCACAGAATCGTGAATATTCAGTAGTGTCTGGCGGTCATACATCAGCAGTGATGAGATATTCTTCACAAACAGCGATAGTATCAGCGATATAAGCAAAACACAGAGGTGGACAACAAGCCATATCCAGTGGTGCCATCTTGATCCATGCAGAGTTTATGTCCAGAGATCAAGGATCCAGTGACCAATTTCATATTTATTTACTTTAAGACAATAAAATGTTGTTGACATAGAAAACCTGTAAAGCCTACTTTTAGTACACAGAAAATTCACAGGAGGTATCCATAAGGGAATAGATAAGGAATCAGCTCGATAATGGTATTGATAGATAAAATCTTATCAATACCCATCCCTACATACATACATACATACATCCCAACATGACAGTATATGGTGCTTCAGCTAAATCATTAAGGGAGCAACAAGTCCATGGTAAAAATCAGTGGTGGGCACAATTAACCAAAAAGTTAGCTTCGATAACAGTTAATCCGGGAACTGAAAAGTTAGCTTTTATAAAGCTAAGCCAATAAACCCCTAAAAAATTAGCAGAAGTTACAGATAAAAGCTAAACCGATAACTTTCAGTATTGACTTCAGTACACTAGCAGCTACTGACACAACAACAAGAAAGCATTTCTATGTGAGATCAGCCTTCTCTCAGCAAAAGAGACCAGAGCGAAAGGAAGTGAAGAGCAAAAGGAAGAAAGAGAGGAAAATATACCATTTCTCTTCACACTATACAGACTTGCCAGCATATCACCCAAGTCATTCACAGGCAGACAGTTTTGACTTACGGTTAAAATTTTAAACAAACTAATTACGGACAAGTTATTTAAATTAACGTCACGTATGTTGTTTTATAAAGTAAAAATATCAGCTATATGTTTTAGTTTTAAAGTAATGCACTAATTTTTGAAGGTTTTAGCGTTTAGACACATGTCGCAGTGCATTACGGGTAAATTAGTTTCCTGACATGAGTGTTTGGCTGCACACACAACTTCCTGAAACGTGTGGTGGGTTTTACAAATAAATCTGTATTTGTAAATGTGTCATTTTTTCCATTTGTAAAGAAAAAGGCAATTTGAAAACTGAAAATTCTGTTTGTTACATGGATTCATCACTTTTACCGAATGTTCATACTGCCATGAACACTGCCATCTACTGGCCAGTAGATGGTAGTGTTCATGGCACATGCCCATGCCAGACATTGGCTAAAAGCGCTGTAGTTCTCTCGCTTTGCTTCATATGCAGTGTCAGCAGAGTGAGCAGCCAGTCTGTGCTGCTGCCAAGTTTACCAGCAGTGCATATTTTAAAAGTACATTCATACAGTGCTTTGCTTTAAATACACACAAGTCCATTTTCTTCACATAGATCATCAACAATGCGCATTATTCTCGCTGTTGTGGCGCAGACATAGCATTAACAGCCAGTGCATGCACTTTGCAGCCATGTAGCCAGAGGAGCAAGGGTGGGAACCTCCCCCCCCAATCCCCTTACAGTAAAAGTTCACTTTTGAAAACATTTTAAAGAGGGTTTTTTGGGGGAACATAATACTAATACCAGGAATAATAAAAATAACCAGCATTACATAACTTTGAAAAATATTTTTCAAAGTAGTAGAATACTGGTCATAGTCAATATTGTGGGTCTTTGACTTACTATTTGTAATGTTTAAAAATAAATGAATGCAGTATGAACTATATTGACACTGAAATCAAGTTTAGTTTTGACTGATTTATTGTTAACATAAAAAATTTTAAAATGAAATTCTTGTGATGGGCAATGTGTTTTTATTTCTTCCTATCCAGCTGGTAATTGTAAAAAGCATGTACACATCTGACACGGGTCGAATTAGTACGTGCATGTGCTGGTTTGTGCACGTATTATTCGAGCGGTGCACGTACATTTACACTTCACTCACACTGGGCAAGTAACTTTATCCAAGTTTTACCAACTATAAGCACCAGTAGAATGAACCAATAAAGGAATAAATTTCCAGTGTGTTGTCTTCGTCTTCCCTGCGTTTTATGACTCACACACGGAGCGAGTTGCTGTGCTCTATTTGTTGTGGAAAGCAGACGAACGTCACCAGCGGTGCCATCCCTGGGTTCACAACATCCTCATGAGACGTTCCCAATTCGGGGAGTTTCATTATTTGCTGCAGGAGCTGCAGCAAATAACTGGAGCTGCAGGAGTTTGAGGACCTCCTGTCCCGTTCGCATGCGCACATGTAAACAAAAAAAAACAAAAAAAAAAAAAAACTGGCTACTGCTGCGGTTCCTCGCTCTCTCCCCCCTCAAACTCTGTCATCATTGTGTTATAAACCAGTCACCATTTGTTTTGTTATACATCTGTGTACTTAATAAAATTATCTTCACGGACGATTAGTTTGCATGTGCACGTAAAAAAAAAACAAAAAACAAAAACTGGCTGCTGCTGCGGTTCCTCGTTCTCTCTCCCCTCAAACTGTCATAATTGTGTTATAAACCAGTCACCATTTGTTTTATTATACATCTGTGTAGTTAATAAATAAAATAAAATCTTCACTGACGATTCGTTCGCACACGTGAAGAAAAAAAAAAAAAAAAAAAAACTGTCTGCCGCTGCTCTCCCCTCAAACTCTCCCCAGAGAGGAAGAGTTTGACACATCAGAGGAGGAGTTTTAAGGTTGATATAAGACTGACTTTTGGTTGTGCAAGTAACTTTTTTTTTGGTACAAGTAATTTTTTTGTTACTAGCACCAGTGCAAGTAGGTTAAAAAATGTATTTCGACCCCTGTGACAACAGAAAATATACCAATGTTCAACCAATAACATACATAATAAGTATTGGAGTCACTCATTATTCACAGCAGGTGTCCACAGACTGACCGCGTATTGTTGACTCCGACATTTTTACCCAGAAACATCCCTGCAGTGGCAACACTTAAATCACCCATGAGCATGAATGACTGGAGGGCAATGGTCTCACCTGTATGGACGTCGGTCTCTGTATCTTTCATCTCCTTCACCTTCACCTCCGTCATCATTAGAACCACTACGAGGAGGCCCCCAGCTTTCCTCCCGGGCTTTTTCCCGCTCACGCCAGCCACCTGCAGGTAAAATGGATGCATGTCACCTTGTGAGACACATTAACATGCTAAACATATTTGTACATATACAGTGCATCTGGAAAGTATTCACAGCACTTCACTTTTTACACATTTTGTTATGTTACAGCCTTAATCCAAAATGGAGTAGATTCATTTTTTCCCCCTGGAATTCACACCAAAATGTTCAGTCTTTGTCTCATCAGACCAGAGAATTTTGTTTCTTGTGGTCTGAGAGTCCTTCAGGTGCCTTTTGGCAAACTCAAGGTGAGCTGCTATTTGCCTTTTACTATGGAATGGCTTCCATCTGGCCACTAGGGATGCCATAAATTATTATTTTGATAATCAACTAGTCACCAATTATTTTTGTGATTAGTCAGCTAATCGGATCATATGTAAATTGTGGCTTAATGTACCAGCATGCAGCTGCTTTTATATAACCACCATTAGCTTCAAGCATGAAGTGTTTAAGGTATGTGCTGACTAAAAAATAAAGACAATCGAAACCGTGATCGCCAACCATGGACAGGGGTCTCATCTCAGTCACCAACATGTTCAAGATTGTTTCAGTCAAGATATTTGCTTGTTGAGGTGTGCATGTTGTCAGCTTCATAACGTCATCCACTGAAGAGGAAAATATTTTTTAGCACTGTAACGTAGCGTTATCACATTTCCTATTCAAATATGACATCACCGTTATAATGTTAGCAAAAACATAACGTGTGCTAAGGCTAATGAAATCATCGTTAATGTTAAACATTTACAGCTATCAACGTAAGTAAGTAGTTCATTATAGACGTTAAATGTTAGCATCTAACTAGCCAATTAGATTACAGAGACAACTGTCCCTCTTCGTCAGAATCAACCACAACATGCTTCCTTCTCAGATGCTCCTGCATCACTGTTGTACTGCCGTGGAAGGCAGTACAACATTGCACGTTTTTCTCTTTAATTTGGCTAAAAAAAAGTGCTCCTTGGGACCTTCAAAGCACCAGAAATGTGTTTGTACCCTTCCCCAGATTTATGCCTTGGGACAATCCTCTCTAGGTCTACAGACAATTCCTTTAACTTCATGCTTGGTTTGTGCTCTGACATGCGCTGTCAACTGTGGGACCTTTATATGTAGACAGGTGTATGCATTTCCAAACTATGTCCAATCAACTGAATTTACCCGAGGTGGGCTCAAATTAAGCTGTAGAAACATCTCAAGGATGATCAGTGGAAACAGGATTAACCTGAGCTCAATTTTGAGCTTCATGGCAAAGGCTGTGAATTCTTATGTACATGTGATTTCTTAGGTTTTTGTTGTTTTTAATAAAATGGCAAAAATCAAAAAAAAAAAAAAGAAATAACTTTTTTCTCATTGTCATTATGGGGTATTGTGTATAGAATTTTGAGGAAAAAAATGAAATTCATCCCTTGTGGAATAGGGCTGTAACATAAAATGTGGAAAAAGTGAAATTCTGTGAATACTTTCTGGATGCAGTGTACACCTATTGGACACAGAGCTACAGCATGCACTTGTCATAATTCAATTGCATACCAGGTCTTCCAAGAGGCTTCCATGGTTTGGAGTCATCACCGCCACGTCGTGGTCCATCATCTCCTCTTCTGGGACCCCAATCACTATCAGTGCCACGTCTCGGACCTCGGGAATCATCCATACTCCTGCGAGAACCTCTGTCTTCATCAAATCCCCGTCTTGGACCACGGTCATCATCAAAACCTCTACGTGAAGGATAGTCGTCGTCCATCCCTCGGCGAGGAGGCCAGTCGTCGTCCATCCCTCGGCGAGGAGGCCGGTCGTCATCTAACCCTCGACGCGGGGGACGGTCGTCATCTAACCCTCGACGCGGGGGACGGTCGTCATCCAACCCTCGACGCGGGGGACGGTCGTCATCCAACCCTCGACGCGGGGGACGGTCATCATCCAACCCTCGACGCGGGGGACGGTCGTCATCCAACCCTCGACGAGGGGGACGGTCATCATCGATCGCTCTGCGTGGAGTACGGTCATCTTCTAACCCTCTGCGCGGAGGACGGTCATCATCCATCCTTCTGCGTGGTGGATAGTCTTCATCCATTCCTCTGCGTGGAGTATGCTCCTCATCATCACCACGTCGCAGTACTCTGTCATCATCAAAGCCCCGACGAAGTCCTCTGTCATCTCCACCCCTGCGGGGACCATTTCCACGTCTGAAAGGAGTCAATTCCTTGTCATCTTCACGACCTTCTTGTCTCCAGTCCCTACACAACCAACACAGACATCATTAGTGACCCCTCAAAGCTGAATGGATTGACAATAAAGGCATGGTTTGGTATTGATGTACTGGAACATACTTGTCAGGCACAGGACGTCGCCAATCTGATTCACCCCCATCAGTGCGCCGCCTCCATCCTCCCTCATCCTTGTCGCCCCATTCCTGCAACATCAAAACACTGAAAATAAATTTGAGAAAGACACTGTGCCATTACATGATAGGCTGACTGAGCCACCTTGTTCTTTCAAAATCACTGATAAAATGAGGTTCCGCACAAAATTCTACCTGAGGAGAAGGTGGGCCGATGTAAACACATTTTATAGGTGTGACTGCTAAAAGACAAAAAAGCAGGAAAATAAGGTGGACCTACCATGACGCGGCAGACCCCCCCCGAGACACACACACTTTGACATGATTTAAATACATTTAATAAAATATAGTGCAAGCAGTGCAAAAACAGTGCACACTGAATTGATGCCATCATCATATCTTATCAGACCAGACTGAAAGCCAAGATTTGCCAAAAATGTGGCATTTTTTTAGGTCGTTATCAGTGACATGTATGCTTAGGAAGCAGTGTTCTATTATGTGGTCCAGGTCTTGTTGGGGTTCTTCACAATTACAGCTACTATCCATCTGCAGGCCTCACTTCACCATATTTATTGGCTATGCTCAAAACTTTGAGCAGACAGAGACCTTTCCCAATTTTGCTTTGTCAAGTATTTGCTCGTAGCCTGCTAGTGGACATCCAGCTGATGTTAAGCTGCTTTCTCACATTGGTAGCAGAAAAACGATAACAGGAGAATTAAACTTAACTGTCACAAAGCTAGCCATTGTCCCGGAACACTTCCTGATTTCTTGCATAAGTCTTTCAAAATTAAGATCACATCTATATTATAATAGCCAAGTGGCTTCTGTATGTGTGCGTATGATTTCGATCACGCAAAAAACAGGGAGAGCTGACATTTGCCATTTGGTATGCTTATGTATTTTGGGTCAAGGATGAACACTGCAAAAACGGAATGTTGATTAGGGTTGCAAAGGGTTGGAAATTTTCTGGTAAATTTCTGGAAATTTTCCAGTAAATTTCCATAGGAAGTTAAGATGGGGAATTTTGGAAATATTCCAAATTGGAACCTTTCCATGGGAATTATGAGAATTAAATTGGAATTGAGGGTAATTTAATGGAAAGGTACTACATCAAAGCAAAAATAATTGTTTTGTAATAAGCAGACGTCCATCCAAAATAATATGATTAAACAGATTTATTTGTAAATTTAGTAAAGTTGGACAATTAATACTTTCATTGAAGAGTAAACACAAAGTTGAGTTGAGTTAAATATTACTCAAAAAGTATACTTTAGATGGCAGCATCAAGAGTGAGCCATCTGCATAGAGTGCACGAGCAAAACACTCATATGTATGTCTCTTGCTGGTTTCATTCATATGGTCAAAGAATCCTCAAGGAATTAAAGTAATTAAAGGATTTTTGGATGTCATTTTTCAAAACAAGGCTGCTTTATGCAGATACGTTTTCATTAGACTGTGATGATAAATGGCAAATGGACAGCATTTATATCGCGCTTTTCCATGTGCATCAGACGCTCAAACGCTTTACAAATAATGTCTCACATTCACCCCGATGTCAGGGTGCTGCCATGCAAGGCTCTCACTACACACCAGGAGCAATAGGGGATTAAAGACCTTGCCCAAGGGCCCTTAGTGATTTTCCAGTCAGGCTGGGATGTGAACTGAGGATCTTCTGGTCTCAAGCCCAACACCTTAACCACTAGACCATCACCTTCTCCAATGAATGATGATGAATTGGACTGAAATGAACAGGTCAGGCTTTATATTTACTCCGCTTGTGACTGAAACACACTGTTTGCATGAGGACTGCAGGTTCCAGCAAATTAATGGACAGTATTAACGAACATATTTCGACTTATGAGTAAATTAGAAGAAGTGTGTGTCAATAATCGCATAACTTACCTACTTATGTCCCGCATGTGTGGGACGTATGAGTCATATGCTGCCATCCGTTAAATTTTTAGCATGTCCAAAACTTTTTAAGGTGCTCGATGTATTATGACATGAACATGCTTCAGAGTTTTTCAATGTGCTCTTAACTTATACAAAACTTACCCATAACATATTAGACATACGCCAGCATATGCCAGCATTTTTTTAATGTGGTCGGCATACACTGGCTAAATCGGAAAGGTGTGACAGGGTCTTAAAGTCAGTGATGTATCACAGAAACTCCTGCTGCTGTACGCATCTGCAGACATTCATGAAATGCTCTGACAATTTGGTGGTCCCATTAAAGCTCAGCGCAATCTGGTGTCAAAGTTGAAAGTCCGTTCATGAGGTTAAAACTCACTAAATCCTGTTACACATTAGACATCTGCACCTCATGATCCTTCTGAAGTTTCGGGGTTTAAGCATGAGGCGTCAGAAAAGTTCAAATTTCTTAATGTGATTTGAGTGATGTTTGTCAGACGGCAGCAGCAAGCCTGTTATGTTGCGTTTGTAGCAAGATCTCTAACTGACGTCCCGCGGGCCACATTAGGTCTGGCCTCCTTTTGTGTGGACATGCTTTACCAAGGTGTCAACAGATACAGTAAACTCTGAAGGAAAAAAAAAATGGGTACACATACATCTTGAGTGACTTCGTGAAAACAAAAACTGGAATTTTACATTTGCTTCCTTTTCCATTTTCACAGTTCACATTAAAAGGTTTATACCTGATTTCATGAATTTTATTGCAGCCCCCATGTGAAAGTGACCTCCCCCCAAAAATCAAAATTTACAAGCCTGCTATTAATTTTCATTAAGAGGAAAAAAGAAGAATGCTATTAATTTTTAATCAATTCAAATTTTAAGCCAAGAGCTGAAATAAGAGGCCTATTTGTCTGGAAAATTTGCTGGTGAACCAACAATCTGGCATGGCCTCAAGTGATGCAAATTGACCCAGTTGAAGCATTTTGCATGATCTCAAAGACAGGACCCAGATATGCAACTGCCATCGCTAGACAGACAGCTGAATATAACTATGGTAAGTTTAATAGCTGTTGCTAGAAAATATATAAATAAAATACAGTAAGACTCACATATAATTGATTCAGGTGGAGCAACGAATTTTGTCTGTAATAATCGAAATCCACTATATGTATAAAATGGACAAAATCTGTTTTTTATATATATATGTAATGGATTAGTTACAGTCAGGAGGCGCCAAACGATCTATGGGGAATCCCCAGCACCAATTAGGCTTACGTATTTCCTTGATTAAAAGTCTGACTTTGAATTGGGGCCTGACTCATTTAATGACTGGGACAAAACTTTGTCTTAAAAAAAAAAAAAAAGAACGCCTGCCTTAAATAAGCACCAGGGCATTGGTTGTTGGTCATATTTGTGGATTTTTCTGCCAAACGTATTTGATCCATAATCGAAGTGCAATCGGCAGGCACACTGCAAAAACTATTAAATTATGACTGGAGAGGAAGACAAATCACAGCCCTTGCACTCTGTCATTTAACACATGCACGTCAGGCTCCAGAGAGGGTTCACAGACACGCAGAGGGCTCCGAGCTAAAGCGGTTGTCTTTCGGCTGTCACACCCAGGGATGTGTGTGAAACCTTACACCATATTACAGTGCAGGCAGGAAATAGCATTTTATTTATAATCGGCAGCTGTGAATAAAGGCCTGCCTCATTTAGGTGCCGGGTCTGAACATGGTTTGAAAAAATAAACGCCTGGGCTTTTAATCAAGGAAATACGGTACCCACTTTTCTCGAGTCGGCGGGTGTCAGTGCTTAAGTTCATTTCATCCTCCTGTTGCGACTACACACACCCAGACTGCTCTGTCCAGTACATGTGATTGGTTTTAATGGGACTACATTATGATCGGATGGGACATTTTGTCCAATGTTAGCGGAAATCCAGTACATACAAAATTCAGTATATACGATGTTTATAACATGGAAAACCATACAAAACATTGGGACTTTTGCTTTTGTCCAGTGAGTACAAATATCCAGTTTATACGATGAAGGTTTAGGCGAGTTTTACAGTATTTAAGCTAAAATAAAAGAAAAAGTCTGAGACTCAACCACACACACACACACACACACACACACACACACACACACACACACACACACACACACACACACACACACACACACACACACACCTCAAAAAAATCCAAAGGAACACTTTAATCAGAGCATAGGATCAAGTCAACTCAACTTCTGGGATATTGATGTGGTCAGTTAAGTGGCAGGGAGGGTAGTTAATCCGTTTCAGCTGTTGATGTTAATGAAATTAACAGCAGGTTGCACAGGTAGTCCAACTGCTCCAGGATGGCACATCAATACATGCCATTGTCAGAAGGTTTGCTGTGTATCCCAGCAAAATGTCAAGAGCATGGAGGAGATTCCAGGAGACAGGCAATTACTCTAGGAGAGCTGGACAAAACCGTAGAAGGTCCTTAGCAGGACTAATATCTGCTCCTTTGTGCAAGGAGGAACAGGATGAGCACTGGCCCAACGTCAGGCCTATGCACAAGCATGTGGGGGCCATACTAACTATACTGAGTACCATTTTGAGTTGCTGCAATGAAATTTTGGCAATAGACAAGCCTGTGATATTTTTCACTTTGATTTTCAGGGTGTCTTTGAATTCAGCCCTCTGTAGGTTGACAATTTCCATTTCCATCAAACGTTAAGACATTCTTTTATTCCTAACGGTATCCAATCCATATCAGGAAAGATATACAGTAAGATTCTTTTTGCCCAATGAGATCTGATGTGTTTTCAAACTGTTCCTTTAATTTATAATTCCAATACACCTCATCATAAGTTAACATGTACCTTGGATTTCTCTTCTGGGACTCTTCTCTCCTCCTCACGACGACGTTCTCGCTCCTCAATTTCCTGCTGACGAGCACGCTGTTTCCGTTCTTGTTCCTCTAGTTTCCGGAGGCGCTCCTGATACTCTCTTTCCTCCTCCTCTCGCTGTTCTTGCTCCAGGCGTTCACGCTCCTCACGCTCTATTATACAAAATAATATGAAAATGACTTCAGTTTTAACTGTATTTATGACCAAAGGGAAAGACAAAAAAAATATCCTTCCAATAACAAAAGTATAAAGAGTGCTTCGGTTCACTATTTTTTCCTCTCACTTTAGTTTTTAAATTGATCTTTTTAAACATTTATACAACCTCAAAACACAAACATCTCAACATATGCAAAGAACATTTCAAAAAGAGAATACAAGGGGGCGGGTACACTCATCTGGGAGTGTCCAGCTGTCTATCCTTTCCTTCAGCTTTCAACAATTCGGAGTTCATCCATTAAAATAATTTGTCTTTTCCTTAATCTTTGTAACTGTTTTGGATTCCGAAAATTCAATTTCTCCCACTTTCCTTCAAGCTGTATTTCTCCTATCAGGTGATGTGCCCATTTTAACATGATGTAAGGGTCCACCTCACCACATTTCCTTGTGATTGCATTCTTACTTGCAATCAATATATTTTAGCCAGATACTCACCCTTTGCTCACAACTCATTAAAATTAAAGATTAAATATCATACAACTCATACAACCACAAATCAGAAAATGCTGTCTTATCGAAAATGCTAATTAATTTTTCAAAATGCAGTGATTCTTACATTTACTTGGACTTTTATTTTATGGCAGAAGGTACGAACACAAGATACTTCATGTTTTACGTGAACAACTGCATTTCATTTGCCAAAATATATATACATTTCTGGTGTAAACCCTGATACAGTGCATCCAGAAAATATTAACAGCACTTCACTTTTTCACACTGTTGTTACAGAAGAAATAAATCACATGAAACACATGAAAGGAACAAATCTGGGGAAGGGTACAGAAACATTTTTGCTGCTCTGAAGGTCCCAGTGACCACAGTGAGCTTCATCATCCATAAACAGAAGAAGATTTGATCCACCAGGACTCTTCCTGGAGCTGGCCATCCAAACTCAGCAATCAGGTCAGAAGGGCCTTAGTCAGGGAGGTGGCCAAGAACCTGATGGTCACTCTGTCAGAGCTCCATCATTCCTATGTGGAGAGAGGAGAACCTTCCAGAAGAATAACCATCTCTGCAGTAATCCACCAATCAGGCCTGTATGGTAGAGTGGCCAGAAGGAAGCCACTCCTTTGTAAAAGGCACATGGCAACCCACCTGGAGTTTGCCAAAAGGCACTTGAAGGACTCTCAGACCATGAGAAACAAAATTCTCTGGTCTGATGAGACAAAGATTGAACTCTTTTGCATGAATGCTAGGTATCATGTTTGGAGGAACCAGGCACCATCCCTACAATGAAGCATGGTGGTGGTAGCAGCATCATGCTGTGGGGATGTTTTTCAGCACAGGAGGCTCAGAGACTAGTCAGGACTGAGGGAAAGAGGAACGCAGCAATGTACAGAGCCATCCTGGATGAAAACCTGCTCCAGAGCGCTCTTGACCTCAGACTGGGGTCACGGTTCATCTTTCAGCAGGACAGTGACTCTAAGCAAACAGCCAAGATATCAAAGGAGTGGCTTCGGGACAATTCTGTGAATGTCCTTGAGTGGCCCAGCCAGAGCCCAGACCTGAATCCGACTGAACATCTCTGGAGAGATCTGAAAATGACCAATGCACCAATGCTCCCCATCCAACCTGGTGGAGCTTGGGAGGTGCTGCAAAGAGGAATGGGCAAAGATAGGTGCACCAAGCTTGTGGAATTTCCTGAAAACTTTCATCACTCTTAACTAGGGATGGGTATTGATAAGATTTTATCGATATCGATGCCATTATCGATTCTGCTTATTGATCCAATTCCTTATCGATTCCCTTATCGATACCTCTTGTGAATTTTGTACTAAAAGTAGACTTTACAGGTTTTCTATGTATTTCATTGAGAGTAAATAAATATGAAATTGGTCACTGTATCCTTGATCTCTGGACATAAATAAAAATACACAAAACGGTGTTTCGCTTTGAAGTTATTAATTTCGACTGGACTCTATCATTCTAACTTGACTCAGCAGAGAGCCGCGTGAACAGAACGGAGGACGATTCTCGTTTCTTTCTCGCAACAAGACAGGAGTCCCAGTTAGTAACTTTAATCTGCACAAAAGTGACTCACGATTGACACATTCAGGGATGAAAGTGGTGGAAAAACAAAAAAGCTGAAACCCAAAATTACTCCCCAATACCACCTGCATGAAAATGTTCAAATTCTAGATGCTCTGAAATGCAATCTGGGACTATGCCAGACACTGCAGTGAGTGCAGCATCCATTTAGGTGAGAAAAAAAAACAACTTTCCTTATTCAAATTGATTCCAGTAGTATTCTGCTCTTACTAGGATGCAGCAGTTTTCTAGCTTGGCAGATAGTTCTGGAGGAAATCACTGAAGAAATTAACATATTGAAAATATGGTTTGACCGAAACAAACTGTCATTAAACTTAAATAAGATAGGGAGGAAATGGAGGTGTAAGAGTCACTAGGTGTTCACAGAAAACACTTATTTATTTCTGTATGTATGTATGTATTTATTTATTTATTTATTTATGTTCATTGTTAGTTGGTTTTATATTTTCTGTTGTGTTTCTATTCAGGTTATTTTTGTCTTGCTCTAAAATTGTATATAATAACTAATCATTAGATTATTAATATATAAACAAAAATAAATTTAAAAATATTACAATTTGTAATACATTTGACTCTAACGACAACAAACGCTTGACAGCTGCAACTGCTTAATGCTAACTTTAACATTGAAAATGCCATAGATATGCTAACATGATAGCATCGGTCCCGTTTTTAAATTATAAAATACATCTATCAACTGTTTCAGAAGACCATAACAGGTCGGTTTAACAAAAAAAAGGTAAATAATATTCACCGCCATATGCTCTTTAGGGTTTTAAGCGGGGGAAAATTAAGATAAGCGAAAGAAAAAATGAATCAAAGCAAAGATCGAAGCACTGCTTCGATCTGTGAATCACTGCTTCGATTGGTTCAAGGTTCAAAACAAAGCCGCGCTGCAGAAAAGTTGATTACAGACCCGCTGCAGGGTCTGTAATCAATGTAGAGAAATTATAATTTTCCTGACAAACACCCCCAAAAACAACGGTCACTCTGAAGGATCAATAAGGGAATTAAGTAAAAAGGTTATTGATGTCGGTGGATCGGACCATTTCTTAACGATACCCGAAAGGAATCGGTTCTCGATACCCATCCCTACTCTTAACACAAAGCACCAGAGCCTGACTCTGCTGCTGTCACCATCTCCCCATCCCCCTTTTAAACTGGAGCCAAGATGAAAAATCACATCACACAGTTTCGCTCCTACGCAGCCATGAAGACAAATATGTAATAAATGCTCATATCTTAACGGTGCAATACACAGTAAAGTTGTACAGTGTGTGTTGAAATCATAATTATTATAGCGAAATTGTAACGGTTCTTAAACTAAATGCTTCCTCTTCTCTATCAGTAGGTTGTCTCGCAGGTTACTGTGCCGTCTGCCAGTAAATTACCTTTTTTCAGCTGCTCCTCATGGATACGCTGTGCCTCTTCCTCTTTCTGCCGGTAGTAGGCATTACGCCTGTCTTCTCTGCGCTGTCTTTTCCTTTCTTCCAGGCGCTTTTTCCTTTCTTCCACCAAACGCTCCTGGAAGGCTTTCAGTTTTTCCTTCAGGGACAGAAATGCAAATTTAAAATCAGAACAAAACAGGACAACTAAAGCTGGTGGAAAGATCCAAAAGAATTATATTTTCTCACCTCATAAATAAAGCTACGAGCTGCAGTTATTTTAGACAAGAAATTTTCTTTGTCCTCGATCATCCTAGACATTCTCTTCTTATGCTCCAGAGCCTTCTCCCGTTCAACTTTCATGTTACTGATCTACAAAGAACAGGAAAAAAATTCTTAACACTTTTGAACACTCATCTTATAAGACAATTTCACTGATACACCACAAGGAGAATGCCTTTCATACCCTCTCCTCCTCCTGGAGCTCCCAGAGTTCCATGTCTTTGATCCGCTGCTCCTCAAAAGCCTTTTTACTCAGAGGAATTTCATCAAGACGTTTTGCTCTCTCAAAGTAGTCAATCTGCAAGGAAATAATTGTTGTACAGGTCACACCAAAAATTACACGTGACATCAAAAGAAGTAAAACTTTCATATAAACCCACTTATGGCTCCAGTTTTGGTGATACTTCTTTTTTTATTTAACTGGACCTCTGCCAGAAAATTAACTAATTTAAAATTATTTTACAGAGTGGGATATTGACACTGCAGAGTAATTAATCACACTGATTAATTTTGATTCTCAAGTTGCACAAACTACAAAAATCAAACTTGTGTCTACATGCTGCCGATTTCAGTAACGTTATGAATGACATTTAATTCAAACAGAACCCCCTGCCGCCAACTCTGGTCACCTGCTGTGAAGACTACCCAGGACAACTTTCTGAGTAGGAGGGTAATGGTCCACAGTAGAAAGCTGAGCTTCAGAACAGAGCAGAGCAGAGCAGTGTGATCAATCCCAGTACCTTTCTGACATCATGAAGGATTAAGGGCAAATTACATAATTACCCATGCACTAATGTTACGTTAAGTAAAGAAAATAAAGAGAAATACTCTGACTACCTGTCACTCACAGCACATCTCTGCCATTACACATACAAATAAAGACTCATTGGCTATCCATTACCTACGACATTAAATTCAAGTCATTAATGCTTGCAAACAAAGTGACAACTGGATCTAAACCCACCTACTTAAATGCTCTCATAAAGGCTTATGCTACACCTTGGCCACTGTGCTCCTGCAAGCACCAACACTACCATCCCTACACACAAACCAATTCCGCTGATTCTCCTTTGTGGTCCCCAATGGTGGAACAAGCTACCAAATGCCATCAGAGCAGAGGTGTTCCACTCTACTTTCAAGAAGCTCTTGAAAACCCAACTTTTCAAAGAATACTGTACCTCCCTAGCATGTCCAACCTGCATATCTCATGGACTTTTGTTTCACTACATTTCAATGCCTTCTCAAATTTCCCTCTTTGGTTTCAACTTATATTGCTGCAGCATCACTCTATGGTTTGTATGCGTGTATAAACGATGGTATTCATCACTACGGTGAAATCTCTTAATTGAATAATTGGGTATTCTTGTAAAAACACATTTTGCATACTAACCTCAAGAGCTGAGATAATGAACAGCTGCCCACCGGTTACCACAAATTTTTACACAATTTTTTTTCATAATATTTCTGCCTTCATGTGAAAATGAATTTAATGCATATGTGTGCAACAGGCATACATTAATGACAGAGTGATCAGACGAATTTCATGGCGGAAAAGAAGAAAAAAAGATGCCCACAACTCAAAAATATGTGCATATGTGGTGGTGTGTCTGACTTTTCTCATGTTGATTGATGGGGTCAAGACTACCTACTGAAATTAAAACAAACCATGAGCATGGCAAAAGAAAAACAATTAAGCACCGATGAACATTGAAAAAATGTAGGATAGACTGGTCTAAACACTTCAAAAACTGCTGATCGATTGGTATTTTCATGCTTGCATCGCTTGGATCTACAGAGAATGACTTGGAAAGAAATTAAACATTCCATAAACAGCAGCTCTCTGGAAGAAAATTCCTTCTTTCACAGAGTTCAGAGAAGAATGACCTGTGTTTCAAGAAGGGCACGTGTAACCCAAATAACCACTTGTTACAGCAAAGGTATGCAGATGGACATCTCTGAACACACGTCAAACCTAGAAGTAGAAAGCCGCCAGCAGCAGAAGACCCCAGAGTGTCACCCTGTCAGCTAAGAACAGGAAACTGCAGCTACAACATGCAAGGGCTCACCAAAACAGGACAAAGAAAGATTGGAAAAATGTTGGACTGATTAGTCTCAGTTTCCCTTGTGACATTCAGATGGTGAGGTCAGAATTTCACTAACAATATGTCAATGTCTTGTATCAACAATTCAGGCTGCTGGTGGTGGTGCAATGGTGTGGCAATTGGTATTATTAGGGATGCACCGATACCACTTCTGTCCAGACCGAGTACAATTACGTGAACATAATTTGAGTACTCGTCGATACAGAGTACAAATACGAATACTTAATGATACCATTAGTTTTATGATGACTTTGAAAACATGTTTTACTCATCAGTTGTTCCTTACTTTTTGACTGTAACTGCTGCCAATATCATTAGCTTTGTTTTTATTCACAAACATTTCACTTAAATCATGTAGCATCACTTTTGGACTACAATCTCTGCCGCCAAAACGCTGATCTGAGTTCTGACGGAGGAACTGGCGTAAAGTGCCTAAGTCACGGAGGAACTTTTTTTTTCCCCACCCACACGGGGAGTTAAAGTATTTTCAGATGCTGTGTTCCAAACTCAGGAGGCTTTATGCGGATTATTCTTCAGGATCATATAATGATGAATTCCACAAACAGGTAAGAGTTCTTTGGTTCATGCTGAGAAACGCAGCCAGCGCAAACAAACACAGAGGGATGTCTTTTAAAACACTGCATTTATTCGCATTATTATTATGCTCTTTTTTTAATGTCTTGGTGAATCATTTATGGGATCTACTTTCATCACGAGCAGCATGCTGAAGAGATGCGAATAAATGGAGTGCTGTGACTCTTTCTACTTTTAAAATAAGTTATTTTTCTTGTTGGTGGGACAAAGCGCAGGTGTGCTTTGGTTCAGGCTGAAAACACACCCGGAGCAGACAAACACTAAGGGATCTCTTTAAACCGCTGGTGTTATTCAGCCATGATTTATAATTAAATCAGCCAAATTTAGAATGCATCCAGAAAGTATTCACATCACTTCACTTTTTCCACATTTTATGTTAGTCTTTTTTCCCCTGCAAAATTCCCATAATGAGAATATGACAAAAGGTTTTTTCGTAGTTTGTTTGGAAATTTTCTAAAAAACATGTACAAAGTATTCACACCCTTTGCTCAATACTTTGTTGATGCAGCTTTGGCAGCAATTACAGCCTCAAGTCTTCTTGAATATTAATATAAGCTTGACCCACCTATCTTTGGGCAGTTTTTCTCGAGACAGTCCTGTCTGAAGTCTACAGATAATTACTGTGACTTCACGCTTGGTTTGTGCTCTGAGTGTAAACTGTTGGATCTTATACGTAGACAGGTGTGTGCCTTTCCAATTCATGCCCAATCAACTGAATTTACTCCAAGTGGACTCCAATTAAACTGTAGAAACATCTCAAAGATGATCAGTGGAAACGGGATCCACTTGAGCTCAATTTTGAGCTTCATGGCAAAGGCTGTGAATACTTCTGAACGTGTGGGTTCCTATTTTTTTTTTTTTTTTAATAAATTTGCAAAAATCTCCAAAAAACCTTTTCATATTGTCATTATGGGATATTGTGCGTTGAACAGAGGTCTCAAACTGATTCTAGAAAGGGCAAAGAGGGTGCAGGTTTTCTTTGCAACCACCCACTCCACCAGGTGATTTCACTGAATAACATCACTTTGAGCAGATGGAATCAGTTAATCAATTAAATCACCTGGTGGAGTGGGTGGTTGCAAAGAAAACCTGCACCTTCTCTGCCCTTTCTGGAATCAGTTTGAGAACACTGGTGTAGAATACTGAGGGAAAAAAATATATTTCATCCATTGTGGCATAAGGCTGTAAGACAAACTGTGAAAAAAGTGAAGTGCTGTGAATACTTTCCAGATGCACTGTATCAGTTTTTTTTTTTTTTTTTACTTTACTGCAAGACTGTTCTTTTATTTATTCTTCCATCTTTTGCCATACATCGTTTGAAGTACATGATAACCAGAGTAATCATCACTCATTTACCTTCTTCTCCTGGTTCTTCAGACGCTCCTGCAGCTCTTTCTTCTCTTTTTCCAACTGCTCCACCTGCTTGGCCATGATGAAGTCAGGATCCAGTTCCTCCAGGTCCTGCATAATACACTTTAGTCTTCACTTGGAAATAACAACAGTCCCATTCTGCAGTCTGGAGGCTGGTATAATAATGTTTTTAATTTATTCATTAAGACATTTTACCTCAATATCAATATCCTTGAAGGCCTTTGCTCCAAGTTCAGTCTTCTTAATCTGCTCCAGACGTTCGCGCACTGTTTTCTTCTTGATCTGTTCATGCTCCTGCATGATGCGCTCCTTCTCTCTCTCTTTGGCCTCCAGAAGTAGGCGCTCTTCCTCAGCCTTGCGAACCTTCTGCATCTCAGCTTCCCGTTGCTCAAGCTCCTCCTTCTCACGCTGAATGTTAAGGCTCTCCAGGCGTTCCTTACGCTCTTCAATGGTTTGTCTACGAGCCAAGATGCGCTGGTGGTCCTTGCGGGCATTTTTCAAATAGGCAACAATGGCCTGCTGGTTCTGCTCCTCACGCTCTTGCTAAAAACAGACAAAACAAATTAAACTGTGCTTCAGAATGAGAATTATAAGGCCACTTTCATCAACATGTCTGCATCTCCATTATGTGAGCACATCTAGATGCTATGTACAATTATGTCTAGTTTTTGCAATACTGCCTCTGCACAGAGCCACGATGCAGCTGAATTGAAATAATGAAGATCTGTTTGTAGTGTAGATTCAGCAGTGGGCACAGCTAACTGAAAGGTTAACTTTTATAATGCTAAATCGATAAACTCACTCAAAAAAAATTAGCGGAAGTTACAGCTAACCGCTAACTTTTAGTATTGACTCGGCACACTGTCGGCAACTGATAAACCACTTTCGACTTTTAGTGCCGCAGAGGCTTCTGCGCAAATTTAACACGAAGCGATCACAAACTCAAAACACTGAGCCAGCACTTGTGTCTTTAAACACCCTGTCAGCTGCTCCAAAGACATCTCACTTACCTTTCACAGTGGCAGCGTAGATCAAACGCAATGCATTTTCACTCATGGTTTCATTTATAAACAGACTCATTCTGAACAGTTTATCAACACATTAACAGTAACTCTGTCATTTTTACAAAGTGAAAATATCGCACTTTTAAAATAATGCTCCATTTCTGACAAGCGTTAAACCAACACAAGCACCAAAAGGCATTATGGGAAATCAGACTCGTCTGATTACCCTGTTCCCCCCCTTTCTATTTGTAGATCACCCTCTGTGCATGTGCAGGTATTAATGGGATCTTTTCACTTAAAAAAAAGTAAAGGTTTGCATGTACACGTTGTCTTTTAAAGCAGACACATTGTCAATTATAATGCATTGCATTATGGGAGTTCAGGGTTCGTTTTTTTTATTATTATTACTGTAATACATGTTAGTTTAGGAGTATTGTCAGCGTTATAGATTTGTTGTGTTTTTACAGTTCAAGGAATGTAGTTAGTTTGGTGAAGAGTTATGTTGTGACCATGAGTGAAAACGACGTTGCAATTTACCACAAGTGCCACTGTCTGAGCTGCTGTATGTTGAAAGTAAATGATGATTTGCTCGTTGTTTTTTTTTCCCCAGCAGCAGCGGCAGCAGCAGCTGAGTGTCTCAGTGACTCTTTGAGAAACTGTGCACAATGCAACATCTATGTTGCACCATCAATCACAGCTTCATGGTGAAGTGAAACAGAGGACTTTCATTGATGAATACAAATCAAATCTGGCCCTGTGTCTCCGATGTACCATGCAGTTAAAATTTCACATCTTTTTATTTTAACCCTTTTTCATGCCACTCCACCATGAAGCAGTCTAACTGGTGATACAACAGCCAAAAAAATGTAAAATATACAAGCCACAGTTTCTCCAATCAATCACAGAAGCCTGGAACGCCTTCAGACTCTTAGTGGCAGATGTCATTTGTTGCACGGTCACTCAGGTGTACAGAACTGCATATTGCAGACAGATTCCCAATACTGTTTGCATTTCTTAATGAATGAGGCAAGATATACTTAGTAACTTGCAATTGTTCATGTATCCATCCACTGGCTTACAAAAAATGGCTCTAAAAGGCATGATTTGTATTAACAATAATTGTGATATTTAGTTTGCCCAATTACATATGGCCTTTGAAAACAGAGGCCATATGTATTCATAAATGGTTAATGTGATAGTTCTGTCCTTAAATTAAGCCTACAAATTTACACTCCAAGCATATTTGGACTGTTTCATTTCAACTCCATTGTGGTGATGTACAGAAGCAAAATTAAAAACTGTTCAACTACTAATGAACTTAACTGTACACACAGTTCTGTGTTCAATCAAGCTGTATGCTCACATTCCTTAAAAGCATGGAGTTGATTTCTTGCTCCCTTAGCGCAGACACATCTGAATTATAAATTGTAAATCAACTCTCCAGTGAATCCAGAATTACAGTCTGTATCCACACGACCTGACATTAACCCTCTGGAGTCAACTTGAAGGCGGAGACGCGTCAAAGTCACACGACCAAATTAAGCGGATGTACCATAAACTCCACCACATTCTGAGTCTCCATTTGAATGTGTACTGAAAGTGTGGACTTCAAACTATATACAAGTTTTTAAATTGTGTTGAAAGGGGTAGTAAATCTTGAATAATGATTAATAATTTACGCCATGCTTTTCCCTGAATATTACTGTCATGCGCGTTTCGTGCAGAATTGTGCTTCAAAACAAACTTTTTCCTTCCTTGAACCAGAGCAGTTGTAAGGAAAAAAAAAAAAGACTTCCCTTTAACATTCGTGGAAAAATACAATACAATAAACCAATCAAAAATGATCACCAATCCATGTATTTGGTTTCTGAGGAGACTGAGCACAGCGTAGAGTAGTCTCATTTCAGCTGCAGCACAGGCAGAATGAAATGCGAACAGAGAGAGACGTGCCAAGAGAGAGGGAACAAGACATTGAGATGGAAGATCTGCACAAGTTTTTTGGTCTTCTGACATACATGTCATTGGTGTCATTCTCAAGAGCAGGAGATAGTCATTTTCCTGTGCTTATTGGCACAGATGCTGGCCAAAAAGCCACCAAAGGCAGGCGGAGGTGCCAACATTGCCTCCAGGTGGACAACAGAAGGAATGACAAAGTTGCAGGCCTGTGACATGCCCTTCTGTCTTGTGTTGGACAGGAATTGTTTTTCAGAGTGGCACAAATAATTTGTGTGGCATCTTATTTTGTAAATAGTTGTACAAAAAAAGTCTCAAGCATTTCCTACATTTTAATGTAAGTAGCTGTATATAACTGTTGTTTGCTACATTTGTACATGTTTTGAAATTTACAATTTATATTTGCATTCCAAGTTATGAAAATGGATTGTTAAACATGTTTGTGATTAAAAAATAAATAAAAATAAATAAATAACTTTTTTTCAACATGGATTTTATGCTTTTGTGTGAATTTAAGTCCATTGTGTTTAATACAGTATGTCAGAATGAAAGAAAAACTGTGAAGTCACAGGTGAGGTTGTGCTGAAATAAATGACACTAAACAAGGTAAACAGTAAATTATGAAGGTAAAACCAAAATTTGTCAAAAACGGCCAATTATACCCCTGGACCCCAGAGGGTCAAGCACTGCTGCTGAAGCTGGTCACTGCATGGCCAAGGACTCAATAAGAGGCTGAACTCACCAGGGTGGAGGAAGGCTTGATGACCTGAATGGCTTTTGCCAAAGAAGCAGACATGGCAGTAAGCTGGTTCCTTATCTGCTCTGATGGCATGTTCTGCAGGAATGGCCCAACTGGGGAGTCCTCTTTAGTCGAATAGTTCAGATCAGACCCAAAGCTCAGTGTTCGAGAGGTATGGTCTAAGCGTACCTACAGGGACAAAAGGACAACATTGTACATATACTAAAAATATTGAATTCCAAGGATGCAATGACACATTGCAAATCAGTTAAAATCTATATAAATTGACTAAGAAATGAAAACTGATTTCCAATGGTCTTTCACTCACACTTTTTTTTAGATTATGGCAATGGCAGCTGCCTTCGTGTCCAATTTTATCCTCCTGACTGAATGTTCCTTGTAATATTAGTACATATGTGTTTATTCAGAAATGTATGTCCTCTCTTAGCCCTTACCTGCAAATCACAGTGGCGGGCAGCATCTACAATGGCACGTTCTAGATGAAAGGCATCCACAAAAGGAACCAGGGATGCCAGGCGGCTGAATTCAATGCTTTGGTAAATCTGTGCAACCTAATATTCCAGCCACAGAAAAGTGAGTGATGACTAATGTCACAGTAAAGCCCGAAAGTGAATTTAAAGGGAGAAACTGCAAGATTTGAGACAATTACCTGCTGCAAAAGCCGTAGGATAGTGTTACTCTGCAGCTGAGGGACATACTGCTGCAGATCAGACTCCTTTTCAGCCTGATCTCTTACCCAGTTCAGCACCTAGGAGCAGAGTGTAATAATAAGCTTGGATATGAAATGGTCATTTAGCATAAATAGTACAAGAACAAAAACATACCAAATACCAACATATCCCACTGTGGTGCTGGAAGACTAGCACAAAATAATGCAACCCTGAAAATGATGCTGCCTATGTGGTTTGGGTTTTATTTTTTTTTTATTAATAAACTTATAAATTGCTGATGCATCATTTACCTTGGTGACTCTTCCACTCAGCTTCAAAGGATGGAAGTCCACCTCTAGCCAGTTGTACAGCTCTTTCACTTCAGGTACAACATACTGCAGCAAATTAAACCTCACCTAGAAAGGAATAAAACAATGTTCATTTTAAACTAAAATTTTACTAACTAAATCTTGCTATATGTTTGAGTGCATATCAAAATGGTAAATTAATACTCCAATATACAGTCTATAAAAATGTATTTCTAATACTCATAATATACCATGTCATTGATGAGACTCTGACGAGTTGGTGGTGACTGCAGACCAAGCAGTGTGGCCAGCCTGCGGTGTTTCTCCACAATGATGCCATCCATGTCCAGCAGTCGAGCTATATCGGTGCGTTCGGGGGTGATAGAAATTGACAGTGTGGCCAAGAGGACCCTGGTGGACATCCTGGATATTGAAAAAGATTAGAATGAATGATGTGGTTTGTACCACACTGAAGTATCAAATCCAGTTGATGAGCTACCTCTGCATCTCCTCTTGGGTTAGATTTTTACGCATCTCCCTAGAGAGATGATAGAGCCGGTGGAGGGTACAGGCGTGGAACAGGGCATTTCCAGATTTCCAGAACACAGTAGACACCTTGTTGTAGTAATTCGCCATCAACTGAGGTTTGGGAGGCTTCTTGGAAAGAGCAAACAACCCATGGATGTCCTCAACCGCCTTGAATGCTTCCTGGACAAAGAAAATAATTCTTGATCCGTTTCAGCTGACAATAATCATTTATTATTATTATTATTTATAATCATCTTTCTTTTAGCTGCTCCACTTTTTGCTCAGGGTTGCCACAACTGATCCGGTGTCGCAAACCAAACAGTCCCCCCTAAAAATCTGTCCATCCTGCCTTCACTGCGCATGCGTCATTACTGAGTGTCACCAGCAATTCACTGATTATTGTCTCGTTTCTGCTTAAAACTGAACTCAGCAACAGATATCTGAAGCTTTTGTACAACATGAATCCAGCATTATTTTATGATAAAAGACGGTGGACCGATCGGAGCACATAGCAACTGCTGTTGTGCCTACTTCATTTCAGAGAGTCCGTAAAGACTGGCCTATTACTGCCTTGTTTCTGCTTAAAACAGCCTCATTTCTGCTTAAAACTGACTTTAGAATGATTTAAGAGGTCTTTCCTTGTCATCTGATGGTTAATAATCCCATTAATCCATTTGATCACTTTGAATGGAGAGAGTCAGACTCAGACAGGCTGCTGTGGTCTCAAATGACACATGCACAGTGAAGGAAGGGCGGACCAATTTTTAGGGGTGGACCAATCGGTCGGTGACGCTGGTATGGATCGGTTTGTTGATTTGGTAGAAGATTTACAGGACATGCACTTCCTGGCATAACTCCAGATGTACAAAGAGAATGTGACACAGGTGGCCCTGAACTGAGAATTTCAGATTGGCAGGAAAGCACACTAACTACCTGCACCACCACACTGTCCCAACTGTAACAATACTCTTCGACAAGATAAACAGTAATGGTGATTTGGTAATGACACCCCTTTCAAATCAGTCCACATTAACAGCTGAAATAAAATTAAATTTAAACACCACAATACAGATTGAAAAAAGTTTGGCAGTAATGTCTGGTTTGAAATGAACAAAAACACAATGACATGCTACTTTATAATGACAGTATTCAGTGGACGGACCTGCCAGAGCTCCATACTTATTGCACTGTCTAGCTGCACCAGTCTTGTTTCCAGGTGCATAGACTGGCTTTCAGGGTTGTTCAGGTTGATGGCAGTGCTCTGGTTGTGGTGACGTTGAATCTGGCCAAGATGCATCCGCAGGTTGTCACACAGCTTGCGAAACTCGGCTTTACGAGTGTACTGAAGGCAGAACTTGAATGCTGCAGAAACAATGGACCAGGATAGTTGTGACACCAAATTTTTTACTATTCATCGAGAGCAGAATGCACACAGCTGAAACTGAAACTAGTGGATATCAGAATAACAGAATAAGAATATTTATGTGCTTTGTTTGAACATTTATGAAGGCACACACTTTAGTTCTTGATCCATGTCACTTCAGACACTTACAGAAAACTGTTTCAAACTCAAACCATAGAACGGGTTTCAGATTCACTCAAATCAAGGTTGATGAAATAAAGTATGCGGGTGTTTGATTCCTCCCTCAGATTTATCTGATGTGCCCTTTCTGAGTAGACTAAAGGCCCTGTCACACCTTGTTGCTTTAGCCTGCGTATCCTGACGTATAAAAAATACACCAAATACACTGGTGTACGTCTACTAAGTTATGGGTAAGTTTTATATAAGTTAAGAGCACGCTGAAGTACGCTGGTACACATCATAGTACAGTGAGTTGTCTAAAAATGTTGGGCATACACAATATTTTAGACGCATGACAGCTTATGGCTCATACGCTCTGCATACATGGACCATACATTGTAGGTAAGTTATGCGATTGCTGACACATTACTTTTAAGTTACTGAAAGTCAAAATACGTCCGCTGATGTCGTCCAGTGATTGGCTCAACAACTGAAAGCTGCAGCCATTCACACACCGGGTGACTATAAAGTCTTAATCCTACCTGTTACGTTGTTTCAGTTGGACTCATCATCACAGCTTGACGAAAATTTATCCATATAAAGTGTCCTGATTTTGGAAAATGACGTCTGAAAATACTTTAGTTCCTTGTCATGGCTGACCCCAGGTGGACTCCAATTAAGCCGTACAAAACATCTCAAGGATGATCCGTGGAAACAGGATTCACCCGAGCTTAATTTTGAGCTTCATGGCAAATGCTGTGAATACTTATGCACGTGTGATTTTTTTAATTTTGAGATATACATATAAATTTGTAAAAACACCTTTCTTCACATTCTCATTATGGGGTATTGTGTGTAGAGTTTTGACAAAAAAATGACTTTCATCCATTTTGGAATAAGGCTGTAACATAAATAAAATGGGGAAAAAGTGCAGCGCTGTGAATACTTTCTGGATACGCTGTACCTTACCTAGGAAAAGTTAACTATAGAACTGATATCATTGAACAGAAGGCCTTTGTGGTTTTGAAACTAGCATTTTCAACCTGTATTGTACAATGAAACCGGTGTAGACTCATGCCTATTTCAGAAAGAACAGGAAAGCTATACTACTGTGACATTACCTTGTTGAGCAATGTCATGGTAGAGACGCTCTACTTTGGAGTTGTTTCGCAAGAGATCCAGGCATTGGCGGTAGGACTCCCACAGGAACTTGACCCAGGGAGTGAGCAGTAAGCGATCTGTACGATCCTGAGTATCTTCTCCACTCACTGCACTCAGAAGCACACTGAAGACAACAATGCACTGAGAATGACTCTTTACACACATACAAACTTTGAAAATGGTCAGCCATCTCAGGACCATCTTCAACCTGATTTATGCTTCTTCGTCTCAGTATGGTAAATGAATTCATATGGATTGCATTCATATACCCCTTATTGATCTGATGGAGATGCTCTACGCAGTCCCTTGTTGTGGCAAGACAGCACTTTACTGTGAAAGCCAGCGTCAACTAAAATCCATGAACACTTCTCTGACCTAGCACCCTCCCATCAACAAGCATATAGGCAAGCTAATAATCATTCAGCAAAATATCCATTTGAAATCTATATTTAAAACCCAAATACTGCAACAGATACCTTTTGACAAATTTGCAATTTGCTTACTAAGAATCTCACCTTTCAGGAGTCTGAATGTTGTCCAGATCCTCAATATCCAGGACCATCTGCTGAGACTCCTCCTTTGCCGTCTCAGTCTTCTCCTCAGCAAGCTTCAGGTAAGCTCTAACCACATCCTCCAGAGATTTAATGTTCACCTTAAAGCAAAAGCAAATGTTATGTTCCAAATCAAGTGAATGAGGATGTTAAGAACCATACACTGTGCTCCAACTTGCCATTTTTCTTCACACACACACCGACCTGCTGGCATATGTTCTTATACTGGTAGAGACCTTCCTTGGCCAAATGGCTCTTGCGGAGATCCACACAGAGCTCCAGGTATTTGAGCATGATGGGCTCGTGAATCTTCTGCCATGTTCGATGTTTCTTGCTCTTGATGACATCGTACAAAACGTCCAAAGCAGGTTGCTTTTTGCCAACTTCCAAGAACTCTAGATAGCCAAAAACAGACCAAAAACAAGTCAAAGGGAATTAAAAACAAGGCATCCAGATAGGAAGGGGGAGGAACCAGAATGCAGATCCCCCCCCAATCCCCCAGTCAAGACAAATTTCTGGTCACATTGTTTACAATGCTTGACACCCACTTTTTTTATACATGTGTCTATGACAAAGCCATACAGGTTTATCCAATTTTGCAAGTATATGACCCACAAGGCCTGAAGAGGAATCAACGTATGTGTTAGGGGCTGTTTCCATGGAGCTTCTGCATCAGCATCAGCATACGCATCAGCATGTGAATCACAACTATGTTGCGACAACTGTTTTCACCAAGCTTTTGTGTCAACTTTGAAGTTGGCATTGGATGAAACTGGCATGCCCATACGGACACGCGCATCTTCTGTGCTGTGATACCATCCAGGTCACATGAACCTGCTGTATGCCACTTCAGAAGTGGTATCACTATCTTATGATCATAAACTGGGTTGTTTTCTGGCTCAAAATATGGCTAAGGTGGTTTTCCACCACAGGACTGGGGGTCATCTTGTTTATAGCATAAGTACATTCAGTCTTAGCTTTGCAGATTACATAAGAAAGAACAACTGAGAAGTCATCATGACATCTCAATTGTGTTCTTCTTAAATAGTGAGGTGGCTTAGTGAAATTATATTTACATAAAATTACAAAAATGTGATTCCTCCCCCCCCCTCAAGGAACCCCTAGGCTCACTCTTGAAAAATCTGTGTGTGTGTGTGTGTATATATATATATATATATATATATATATATATATATATATCATGAGTGTGATGTCACAGTGATGTCTTTTTCTCATTTATACTTCAAATGTATGCTAGAATACAGAATATGTCAAAGTAAGGTTCCTTACATCACCTACATGCGTTTTCCTGACTAAAAAGATATGTACACAGCAGATTTAATTAAAACCAATTAAATTAAAAATAGATATTTTTAATTTAATTGTTGTTTAATTAATTGTTGATTACCTCCTAATCAACAATAATAATAATATTAAAGCAAACACAACTTTGGTATTGGAACAGTATCAGTATCGGCAGATATCCAAATTCAGGTATCGGGAGCAGAAGGGAAAAAATGTGGATCAGCGCATCCCTTCTTTACTGATCATTTGCATGTGCATACATGCAGTACACCAGAGGGCTCAAACTGATTCCAGAAAGAACGAAAAGGGTGCAGGTTTTCTTTGCATTCACCCACTCCACCAGGTGATTTCACTGATAAATTGATTTCATCTGCTCAAAGTAATGATAGAGTGGGACACTATGGTTTACATTGAGCACCACATTTTTGGCATGCTCTCTACAGCCGTACCGAGTGATTAAGACACTGGTCAATGGGGGGAAATTAAATAAGTTGAAGTGATTTTTGTTTATTTTTACAAAAATAATACTTAGGTGCTGTATGTCACAAATTTGGTAGGGTTTGGTGTCCCCCTTTTCAAGGTTCAAGGTTCAAAGGTTTATTGTCATATGTACAGTAAGAAACGTTCAGATAAATACTCAAAAAAGAAAAATTCCAAGATAATTGTGTCCTCTATGTTATTAGTTATTTAATTTAAAAAATATACAGAGACAATCATTTTTTCCCCTGCACACACGGCTGTTCTGTTTTTACTGACAAATAACATTGGCTTGTGTAATGGTGACCCATGCCAATTCTGATAATGGTTTAACTGATCAGCAATTTGTTTCTCCCCAGAAATTTAGAACATGATGGGTGCTAGAGGTCAGGTGCAGCATGCCAAATGAAATGACAAGCTGCAAAGCTTTGGCCAAAGGAGATAAACATGTTGAAATGTCATTTGAATGGCCTACCAATAAACTACACATTCACACAGTGCATCACACTTGACAAACATGGCGGTATCTGCCCCAGGGTCTATAGAAAAAGAATCATACGTAGATTTGCTTTAGTGTACATTGTCTTTTTTAAATGTAAAACTACGTAATCTTTTCATGGCATAATGTGCTACACCACCTTTCTTATAGATGCTGAAATGCTCTATGTAGTGAATCAATTTTTAATTCAAAAATTGTGAAATATTGAAAAATTCACACCCCTAAGTGCTGCTAATGACCACCTTAAAATTGTGCTAAACATTACAACAGGACATAGTACTGATATCATACAAAGCATGAAAGAAGCTCCAGAAAAACGGACACCTGAAAAGTGGTTCTAATATTTTCCATATGGTCCCTTGTCCCACACTGGGTGTTAAAACTATATCATTATAAGAGGGGAATAACTTTGATGCGGCAAATAAAAAAATAAAATAAAATCATGCTTTCGATGACAAAACGCACTTAGGAAGTATGTTTTGTGTGACATCTTAACATACGAGTGAGTTTTCGAGACTTCTGTGAACTGCTGGGGAATATCGTCAATGCGCCATCTATGCAGCACATCAAAGTGAACGAAACGGTCAGGATGGATATCAACCCTGTGGTATTCTAAAGTCTTGTGATGGGCACACGTATCTTGAAATCTTAAGCGCGATGTTCCTCGTCATGCGAGCTAACTTTAGCCGTTACCCAGGCCAAATTCACCTAGAGGTTAGCTTATTCGTAGCATGTTGGTGTGACATCTGTGAAAGATTGAGCGCTTTGTTTCTACTCACCGTTCGCTCTTTTCAGAGCATTTTCTGGCCGCTGAAAATACGCCGGCATTTCGGTGACGTTCCACTCACGTCGAGATTGGCTGAGTTGGACGAATTTTGATAGTAATTCACAGGTCCATCCAAACCACGCATTCACTCACCGGAAGCTCGGGGTTAGCCTAGCCTAGCTTAGCCGACAAAGTGACCACGTGAGCCTGTGTTGCCAGACCTCACGAGAGAAACAGGCAATCTGTGAAAAGAAAATCGTAAGCAAAGAGCTCCAGTATGCTTTCTCAAAAACAGCCTCCTAAAAACTTTTACATTTTAAAGTATTGAGAATGTTATCAGTCGTAAATACAACTTATTTTTAATAGTGTTATTCATCAATAACACTATTAAAAAATAAGCTATTTATTCATCAATAACAAAAGTTTTCAGCGCCGCAGTGGCTGCTGGGTAAGTTCAAAGGTCAATGCCAGGATCATGGCGGCGAAGTACGATCAAGTCTGTCTTAATCATATCTTCAGACTCGTCAACGGATTTTAATAAATGTAGGCTTGTTTTAAAGCCCTTTGAAAGCTCTTTCCAATGAACCTATGCATGTATGTTTGTTTATGTAAACGTTTATGTAAAATGCAGAAATTTTGGGAAATTATGACAAACTGTGCTGCTTTTTTTCGTTCTATTGTCGCTATTTGTTAACATATTTTAATAAAAGTAGGCTTATTTTTAAGCCCTTTAATTGCTCTTTCTAATGAAGCCATACATGCCTGGGTAGAAAAAAATGTTTTATGTAAACTGTGGAAATTTTGGGAAAAATATACCATTCTGTTCATTTACTATTTTTTTTTCCTGTCATCATAATTCTCGATGGATTTTTATAAATGAAGCCTTGTAAGTTGTATTCAAGCTGATTAAAAACTCTAATGAACCCATACATGCCTGGATAAAAAAAATCCATATGTATTAAAATATAAATCTGAAGTATGCCTTGCCATTGTGGTCATTTACCTTGCTGCGTTTTTACTGTAATATTATTGCGTCTTTTAATGACAACAACATATATATGATTTTTGCTAACATTTTATTACAAGTAGATATAAAGCCATTCAGAATTTATGACTTTTGACCCTCAGTCAGGTATATATATATATATATATATACACTCAACAAAAATATAAACGCAACACTTTTGGTTTTGCTCCCATTTTGTATGAGATGAACTCAAAGATCTAAAACTTTTTCCACATATACAATATCACCATTTCTCTCAAATATTGTTCACAAACCAGTCTAAATCTGTGATAGTGAGCACTTCTCCTTTGCTGAGATAATCCATCCCACCTCACAGGTGTGCCATATCAAGATGCTGATTAGACACCATGATTAGTGCACAGGTGTGCCTTAGACTGCCCACAATAAAAGGCCACTCTGAAAGGTGCAGTTTTGTTTTACTGGGGGGGGGGAAACCAGTCAGTATCTGGTGTGACCACCATTTGCCTCATGCAGTGCAACACATCTCCTTCGCATCATCCGTGAAGAGAACACCTCTCCAACGTGCCAAACGGCAGCGAATGTGAGCATTTGCCCACTCAAATCGGTTACAACGACGAACTGGAGTCAGGTCGAGACCCAGATGAGGACGACGAGCATGCAGATGAGCTTCCCTGAGACAGTTTCTGACAGTTTGTGCAGAAATTCTTTGGTTATGCAAACCGATTGTTCCAGCAGCTGTCCGAGTGGCTGGTCTCAGACGATCTTGGAGGTGAACATGCTGGATGTGGAGGTCCTGGGCTGGTGTGGTTACACATGGTCTGCGGTTGTGAGGCTGGTTGGATGTACTGCCAAATTCTCTGAAACGCCTTTGGAGACGGCTTATGGTAGAGAAATGAACATTCAATACACGAGCAACAGCTCTGGTTGACATTCCTGCTGTCAGCATGCCAATTGCACGCTCCCTCAAATCTTGCGACATCTGTGGCATTGTGCTGCGTGATAAAACTGCACCTTTCAGAGTGGCCTTTTATTGTGGGCAGTCTAAGGCACACCTGTGCACTAATCATGGTGTCTAATCAGCATCTTGATATGGCACACCTGTGAGGTGGGATGGATTATCTCAGCAAAGGAGATGTGCTCACTATCACAGATTTAGACTGGTTTGTGAACAATATTTGAGGGAAATGGTGATATTGTGTATGTGGAAAAAGTTTTAGATCTTTGAGTTAATCTCATGCAAAATGGGAACAAAACCAAAAGTGTTGCGTTTATATTTTTGTTGAGTATATATATATATATATATAAAACATTTTTGTTTCCATATTTGTATGCATGTGAACACAGCTTAATGAAAAGAACATATGGCGTTGAGTTATAGTCTCAGTATATCGATATTAAATTGCGATATAACGACTTTAAAAGACATTTGTATTACATAATTACTCTACATTAAGGCTATTGTACATTTCATGTTAGTGCAGTTGATGGTGAACCACTGGCTGACTTTTTTCCTCTCATTTCGCTTCTGTTTAACAGGTGCCATAACTGGCTCAAGTCGCTCTCTCCACCCTTAGTAATGGCCGCTGTACGGCATGCCGCTAATCACGTGACATCCATTACAGGTCTATATTTCCATGTTTTCTGGTAAACCTGGGTCCTGCTTTACAAATTAAGGATGTTAGCCGAAAACAATTCTCATTCTCACGCTACCTTCGACACCGCTTTTTAACCCCTTACCGGCGACACAGCAAATCTGGACTTTTGGGGTTGGTGTAGCTGTCATTTACCTTGCTTTGGGTGGACCTATTTCAAGGATTTTGGTATTGTTCATTCATTAAATATTTGCTCTAATATAAAATGTACTTTAGATTCATATTTGATGTCATCAGAGGTCAAAACACCAAATCTCATGAATTCTGGCAAAAGTACAGTTTACCTCAGTAGAAGTTGACCTCGGCTGCAAATAAATAGTTGTTGAAGCCAAAATTCTTTGTAAAGATGACTGATAATCATTATGTTATCTTGGTTTAATAACTTTGAAAGGATTGCAGAGCATAACGAGCCTTTGAAGGTCAGGTGTCTTGACTCGGTTAGTTATCCTCATTAGTATCACTGTTCTCAGCATCACTTGACAAATCATCTCAGCTTTTAAAGTTTTCTTCATCATCTTCATCAGTGTTGGATTCGAGTTCAGCAAGCTCTTATGACATAATCTCTCCACTCATCCACTGCCTTCTCCGTTGAGAGTTCACCCATGGCCATTCACTGGGTCTGGAATGTCAGGTTGTGCAATATGTACACGTTTCCAAATACACACTTGTGGTTCACTCAGTTTAAATGTTCACGCAGAGAATTGGTGCAAGCAGGGAGAGCACTCAAGTCAAAGCTGACTGAAACGTCAAAATTTCCATCCTGGCCACCACACTTTGATTGTAACAAGAAGTACTGGAGTTCATTGATTGTCTTCATCTTGTTCTTCCCATAAAGAGCACAGGCAACTTCTTCAATGGAAGACAAGAAGTCTTCATTCACTTTCCAGAACTCTCCTAACTCCACAAATACCTTCTGGAAATCCTTGCTTTTTTTCTAAAAGTTTCACTGCCTTCACCTTGCCCTTGCCTTTGAATGCACTCATGCCATCACATCCTGTGAAAGTGTGTAGACCAAGGAGTGCTTTACACAGAGTTGGTTTCAGTGAAGCGGCTGCCTTACTGACGTTAATACAGCGTCTTGTGTTCCCTTTTCCTGTTTTGAACAACAACTCTGGTCCACGCAGTTAATCAGCATAGCAGAGCAGAATGAAGAAAAAGTCTGGACTTCGGACTCTTACAAACATACACCCCTTCTGTTTGGCATGAAAACAGTATAAGATGATCCATGAGACTGTTTCTTTCTGCATGGAGAGAAGGGGAGACAATTTCTTTGCACACAGATGACTCCCCATCAGACAAAAGATGATAAGCACAGCCCTCACAAAGGAGAGTGACTTCATGACCCTCCAGTGTCTTGGAGAAAGCTTGGCTACTCCATGTTAACAGCAATACCTGTATCAGCTGCTGCTTATTTTCATCTTTGGTTAGGAAGTTTTTCCAATCCTTTGGCCGTCTTGTTTTACCACCTCCAACAATGAGCTTATCCCCACAGCCTTTCCTACTCCATTCGACGCCTTTTACTGAACACTCATGGTACATGTTGGTATTAAATAGAACCACAGCCTTCAAAAGTCTTGGGGAGTTCCTTCCAGTAGTGGAAAACAGCATCCCCATCCTTGATGACAAAACATTGCTGCGTATTGTCTGGGAGGACTCCGTCTTCCAAGTGCTTCACAATGTAGTGTACCCCTTTAGACTTGTCTGTCTTAGGTAGGAAGGCCGATGCTGTATGGGACAGGAACAAGAGGGTAGCTCAGGAGCTTTTCCAAATCCAACCTTTCTGGCATCTGTTGTGATTTTACCAAGAGTTGGAAGGCAACATTGCCTTGTTGTTTATACACTACGGCCTTTTTGAAGATGTCATTCTGATGGACTTGTTCATATCACACAGGGTTTTGAGCTTCAGATGCTTGATTGGTTGGTTCAAAGAAATTTTCACCATTTTCCTTCCTGTTTGAAATGAAGTCTTCCTTTGCATCTCTACCAGCAGATTCTGTTCTGACGATGTCGTGTTCAACAGTGGCTGATGCAGGGGCTCCTGATGACAAACAGTAGACCTTGACTTTGTCTGGCATATCGAAGGGGTTGCTGAAGTTACCGATTGTTTCAGCAGTCCTGACAACTTGTCTTTCACTCCTTCTTCTGTCAGCGCTGCAAACATCCTGATGTTGGTTACCATGATACTGGTCATCAGCCTTGTCTGCCAGTCTGCAGCCTGCAGATATTTTGCTCATTCACTGGCAGACCGGATCCACCACTGATAGGCACCGTAATTGGTATGGAGATGAATTAAATTGGTTTAAAGATGACAGTACAGTATTGAGATTCATATTTATAGACAATGGACCCAGAAGCAGAACCATTATGGTGTGACATTTTGCAGCTTTCATGAACACTTGATAGGCCTATTTCATGAGAAAATGCTATAAATTCAAGAACAGCAGGCCCAATAGTGCCCAGCAAATCAAATGAAAAGATATTGTAAAATCCTTATACACTTATTCAGGTTAATTATATATATGAGGAAGCATTATTCCAACCCAGGAGTGAGCAATCATGTCCCCTGAAGGGCCAAGACACTGCAGGTTTCCCTTTCTACCAATCATCACAGTAGGTGATTTCATTGATGTTCAGGTGTTTATGTTCACAGAAGAAGCTCATCAGCAAACCCACCTGCTGAGGTGATTGGTTGCAAGGAAAACCTGCACTGTCTCGGCCCTCTTACCTCTCATTTATTCAGAGAAACCCAATTTATTTGCAGTCGAAGTCCATTTCTACCGAGGTAAACCTTATGGCCCCTTCACACACAGTGCAAAGTATGGATGGCGTTTGGATGAAAATGGTGACACAGCGCAAAACAATTCGAACATCGCACCGACAAGCAGGCATGCACAAACCCAGTGTGCGAGTTCGTGCACACGCCAGTGTCTTTTGAGCAGGAACAGTGCCAGGTGCAGCACATGTGGTATAAATAAAAAAATAAAAACCAGCCAGTACCTGTGGAACCACATCGCCCCGCTTAAGTGGAATAATTTTTTTTAAAAAGAGAAAAACACCACCCACTGGACGCGAGCTCACGCCTTTCAAAAGCTCTGATTACCAGTCAGAGACCTTACCACTGGGCTATAGAGCTGTTCTTTGAAAGCTATCATGCCAAGAGTGCGACTGGCCACACATTTTCTAAGTGCCATGCGAGCGGTGTCAGATGTTCATGCATGTCACCTGGAATTTGGCCTTTTATTGTGGACAGTCTAAGGCACACCTGTGCACTAATCATGGTGTCTAATCAGCATCTTGATATGACACACCTGTGAGGTGGGATGGATTATCTCAGCAAAGGAGAAGTGCTCACTGTCACAGATTTAGACTGGTTTGTGAACAATATTTGAGGGAAATGGTGATATTGTGTATGTGGAAAAAGTTTTAGATCTTTGAGTTCATCTCATACAAAATGGGAGCAAAACCAAAAGTGTTGCGTTTATATTTTTGTTGAGTGTAAATCAAAAGTACATTTTAGATAAGAGCATTCATTTTATGATGTAAAATCCCTGAAATAGGTTCATCCAAAGCAAAGTAAATGACATCTATATGACACCAACCCCAAAAGTTCAGATTTGCCGCGTCACTGGAAAGGGGTTAAAAAGTCGTGTCGCAGGTAGTGAGAATGATAATTTTTTTCTGTTAACATCCTTAATTTGTAAAGTAGGAACCAGGACATCCAGAAAGTACCAAACCAAGTTTAATGGACTCTCAGCTGTCATTCATATCAATATGATCAGCACACATTATTCCACATAAAGGAGCATATGGAGGATGTTTGTGTTACCTGGGCCAGGTACGTGGAGTTTTTCCCTCCAAATTTCATATGCGCCACGTCATCTCCTGAGTACCTGCTGCTAGCAAAGCACCGTGGCTGGAGAAGGAAGCATGGATCCAGAGCTGGTGTCCAGGCCAGACTGAGGAAACAGCAGAGGGAAAGATCATTGGTGTGAGGGTTCAGATTTGCTGTGGGTGAGTGGTGCCTTTGTCCGGTACCAGTCTGTGAGGTAGGATGGGACCCAGCCCATGTGTCACCGCTGTCCACCAGAGTGAAGTTGGTTACCAGTTACCAGTTACTTATTCAGACACTTATTTTGCTTTTTTGTTTTGTTTTGTTTTGTTTTTTTGGTGGCCAAGTGGTTAATGCGCTTGGTTTCAGTTCAGAAGGCTCCAGGTTCAAATCCCACCCCTGCCACATTTCTCCATGTAATGTGGAGTTGCGTCAGGAAGGGCTCCGGCGTAAAACCTGTGCCAATTCAACATGCAGATCCAACTTGGATTTGCTGTGACGACCCTGAGTGCAAACAAGGGAGCAGCCGAAGGGACTTACTTTTACTTTTTTTTTTTTTGGTATGAATGACATCTAGCAGATCCACAGAGATGCGTAATATAGGAAATTGGTCTGAAATTGCAAATATCTGTCTGAATATCTGTCCAGTCCAGTCCAGACACTTATTCGGCCAAAAAAAAATTGTTTATTTTTTGGTCAAAATGGCATTGTTTTCATCCAAAGAGATGATTAGTATATATTTTGACTGAAAGAATTGGGCTACAACTGTAAATCAGGCTGAAATTGTGAATATCTATCTGAATATCTGTCCAGACACTTATTCAGTTACCAGTTACTTATTCAGGCACTTATTTGACATTTTATTATTATTATTATTATTTTATTTTTATTTTGTATGAATGACATCCAACGGATCCACAGAGGTGCATAATATAGGAAATCGGCCTGAAATTGTGAATATCTGTCTGAATATCTGTCCAGTCCGGTCCAGACACTTATTCTGCTGGAAAAAAAAATATATATATATTTCTTAGTCAAAATGGCACTGCTTTTGTCCAAGGAGATGATTAATATAGGTTTTGACTGAAGAAAATTGGGGTACAACTGTAAATCTGGCCGAAATTGTGAACATCTGTCTGAATATCTGTCCAGTTCAGTCCAGACACTTATTCACCTGAAAAAAAAGTTGTTTTTTTTTGTTTGTTTTTTGTCAAAATGGCATTCTTTTGGTCCAAGGCGATGATTAATATAGGTTTTGACTGAAAAACAAAACTGCGTTACAAATGCAAATCAGGCGGAAGCTGCGAATATCTGTCCAGTCCAGACATTTATTCAGTTGCCAGTTACTTTTTTATTTAAAAAATTGTCAAAACCTATATTATATTAATCATCTGCTTGGACAAAAACAATGCCATTCTGACCAAAAAAATGAACAATTTTCTTTTTCAGCCAAATAAGTGTCTGGACTGGACTGGACAGATATTCAGACAGATAGTCCCAATTTCAGGCTGATTTCCTCTATTATGCATCTCTGTGGATCGACTGGATGTCTTTCATACCAAAAATAAAAATAAAAACGTATTAAAAATTGTTGAATAAGTGCCTGGACAGATATTCAGACAGATATTCACAATTTCAGGCCGATTTCCTATATTATGCGTCTTAGTGGATCCACTGCATGCCTTTCATCGCCGCCCCCCCCCCCCCCCCAAAAAAAAGTCAAATAAGTGTCTGAATAAGTAATTGGTAACTCAATAAGTGTCTGTGTCAATAAGTGTTCACATTGTCATTATGGGTTTTTGTGTCTAGAATTTTGAGGGGTAACCATGAATTTCACCCATTTTGGAATCAGGCTGTAACATAATGTGGAAAAAGTGCATCTCTGTGAATACTTTCTGGATGCACTGGATCTGACACACTGGAAACAATCAACCAAAAGCAAATTGAAATGCTATTTGGCCCTAAAATAAAAAGGTTGCACAATACCTGAGCACTGTGACTGATCCGAAGCTCAGGAAATCCTTGACTGTCTGCAGACTCAGTGAGTTCAGCCTCACTATCAAAAAGGCAGCACAGACAGACCTGCTCCAAAGAAGACAGACTGTGTACTGACTGTGGTCCAACTCTCTGTACACCCCAGTACACATACAAAAAACACAGAAATACACCTGTTGCAGTGTTCAGCTCTTATTTGTATTTAAACTTTTAATTGCAGTCTTTACATATTTCTACCTTTAAGTTATTTCTAACTTCTATATATCTCCTTTAAATCGCAAAAGTTTATTCTTCTGTTAATATTTACAGTTAATTGTCTCGTATGTACACAAGCCTTTTTTAATTGCAAAATTATAATAATGCTCAACTGTTTACATGCCTTATCTATAGTATGTTTTAAGGTATATATTTTTCTTGAAGTGAAAGGACAATTTTTTATTTATTTTTTTATTTTAGAAGCTGTATTCCTTTGTTTTATGTCACACTAGCTTTGGTAATGTAATGCCAATAAAGCGCATCCTCTTTAGGTTGTACCCGCCTCGCGCTCTGTGACTGCTGGGATCGGTTCCAGCAAACACCCCGCGACCCTTAAATGGAGTGAGTGAGTGAGTGAGTGAGTGAGTGAGTGAGTGAGTGAGTGAGTGAGTGAGTGAGTGAGTGAGTGAGTGAGTGAGTGAGTGAGTGAGAATCACATGGATTTTGCGGGTGCTTTTTTTTTTTTTTTGGAGCTGGAGCTGGAGCTGTCCACGGTGCTGACCTATTCTTTCAGCCTACGTGCTCAGCAGGGGACAGAGGTCCTGATTTATTAAGATCTCAGAAACGAGTGCAAAATTACGTGGGCAGGCTGCTCCATGTGGATCCAACACTCTCATTATAAATGACAGCTTCCTCTAATCCAAACAAAACCTTCTTTCAAATCATTTCTCTGAGCAGGAGTTGACTTGCAGTGTGTGCCAGGCGCGCGTCATTACGCACAACCTGTGAGACAAAACTGCGTTCACACGCTGACAAAGAAAGAAAGAAAGAAAGAAAGAAAATCTGCTGTTGATGGCATCGATTGTTTGCAAGTTTGAAACTTTGGCGTTCAGATTACCGTCCCAGCACAGCACTCAATAAATAAATAAATAAATTATTGAAATAATAATAATAATAATAATTTATTATGAGTAATAATAATAATAATAATCATGAGAAATCATTGTAACTCACTTTAAATCATTTAATTTATTTCGTGCGTGTTTCTTTTAAATGTATCCATGTGTAACAGGTACCAAAAACAAACGCACATATCAGAGCGTGTGTGGGACATCATGACTGTGGGTAAAGGACACACAGAGTTTGAACATGCTTATCAATGCCTTTTCAAACAAACAAACAAAAAAAAAAACATACAAAAACATTCTCCAATTTAAGACGTTTAATTCTTGTTTTTATATGTCTGTTTGTTGTAATAGCCATGTTAGGTTTAATCCATATTAGCTCAGGACACAAATGTGACCTTGATTTCGAGCAACTGCAACGTCAGAACACAGGTCACGCGCCCTTGACCTCGAACACCTCAAACGTCATAAGGTCAGTTGTTCAGGATATTCAGTGTTGGTCAGTTGGTGGAAAGAGCAGGTCAGAACTTAAGGTCAGAGTTACAAAATGTCTTCAATGAAAGACTTTGAGGTGCTGAAAACAGTCGGTTCTGGTGCTTTTGGGAAATGCCAGAAAATTCGAAGAAAGTCTGATGGGAAAGTAAGCAAATCTAACGATTTTCTACGAAGTGTTTTCACTAACGGTTTTCACTAACGGTTTTCATCGTAAAACTATCTGGGATAAGTCTGAGTACACTGTCAAAATACCGTTTCTTCTAGTCATAAAACAGATCAAACTATCTTCACTTGAAAATGTGAACATTAAAACTTGAGAAATCATATTGATTTGGAGACGTTTTATTGGAGCCGGAGCTGCCCACGGTGCTGACCTGCTGTTTCAGGCCCCGTGCACAGCACCAGACACACGTCCTGATTTATAAGATCTCACAGAACGAGTGCTGAATTGTGCCGACATTGCAAACTTTTGTGCGTTTGGGCGGAGACAGATTTGCGGATGATTTACTAAGAGTAAATGTGCAGTTGTAGAAAGCAGAATGTAAAAGAGGATTTTGCACGTGTTCATGAAAATCCAGTAAGGTATGTCTTCCATAACACTCTAAGAAATAAAATGTTGAATTTAATTGATAAAGTTAAGGTAACTTTTTCCACATAACTGTCAAGTGCAAAACAATATTGGGATTTAAGTAATGTTTCATTTGATTTAATTCATTTCAGCTACAATGATGTTTTGCACTTAATTGACAATATTATGTGGAAAAAGTTACCTTAACTTTATCAATTAAATTCAACACTTTATGCCTAAGAGTGTATGTTGCATATTCCATTTCTAAGGTAGAACTCTACTAGTGAATGAAACTACAAAATGAAGTGAAATCAGCACATAAGTAAAGCTACTGGACACAGGTGCAAAGCAGATCTGATATAAACAGAAGAGAACTTGAACTGCAGTTTGCAGTAGTTTTTACAGATGTTAATGTTTAGTGAACAGGCCCAGAATGTGTGGTTTCCTTTTATGATAAAAATGCCACTATAAATTAATGTTTAATTATGATGTTCTGTGTTCCTTGATTGGAGAAATCAGCGATAAAAAATGAATGGATGATTGTGTTAAAGTAGCCTGTTTGCATGTTCTAACAGTTTTTGGCACATTTGGGTAGACACACTCTGAACTGCATATTTGTTACTAAAGCTGAATCTTTTTATATGTCAACTGTTGACTATATCAGAATTTTCTTCATTATTAACAATAAAATTGACACATATATAATATTGTGAGAACTGACACATATGGTCATGTTGAATTCTATGTATTTAAGGTTTGTTTTTAATGAATCCCATTGGTATGTGTAGATCCTTTTATTGAAGGTGGTGAGCACCCTGAAGATGAGGAGGATTCTCCAACAGAAGCTCATCCAGGAAGTCAACCTGCTGAGGGACTTCGACCACCCAAACATCGTGCAGTATTTTGATCACTTCATAGACCAGAAGAACAAAAAGGTCTATGTTGTGATGGAGTACTGCAAGGGTGGTGATCTGGACAGCATCATCAGGGACTGTATCAGGCAAAGGTAAAAACATCATCCTGAATTTGTCTTCATTTTGCATCATTTCTGGGTAGTTTTATGTCTGTGCTTTGTAGAAATCTCTGCAGTATTAACTGGTTGTCTGTTAATTCCAACAGGATTTTCCTCCCGGAGGAAGTCATTCTTCAGGTTTTGGTGCAGCTCACCTCGGCCCTGCAACACTGTCACAGACGCCCTGATGGCAGTATTGTTCTGCACCAGGACCTGAAGCCAGCTAACGTTTTTCTTGACATCAACTTTAACGTTAAGCTGGGTGACTTTGGTCTGGCAAGTATCCTCCCTAGTCGGAATGACTACATCAAGATGCAGACTGGAACTGTTTTCTACATGTGTCCAGTAAGTCATTTTCTTGTTTACTTCTTTATGAAGTACCTTCTTGTCAGAAGAAATTCCAGAGATTTAAAAGTACTGGTCAATGCAAAGCACAAAGGGACCTTACTCAGTAACACCAGCAGTTGACCTACACTTTAAAACACAGTTGTGGGTGGGGAAGCTTCAGGTTCCTTCACCACACGAGTTTGTGACGTCTGGCCAAGAGGTCAGGCTGTCTGCTCCTAAAGTCTGGGACGACGCTTTCAAAAATCATCAAATTCTATAAAGCATAACAACACAAACTGTCATGTTATAAATGTAGAATATCCAACCCAAAACTGTGCAGCTCACATAAATTTGTTTCCTTTGTTTTCCAGGAAAAGCTGAACCAGACTTTTTACCATGAAAAGTCTGAGATCTGGTCCCTGGGTTGTCTCATTTATGAGCTGTGTGCTTTGAAGTAAGTTTTGAAACTCATGACTGAGTGGATGTTCTCAATTTTGTTACCAGCAAAACTGAAAAATTTTGTGCTGAATTTCTCCTCTTCAGGCTTCCGTTTTCTGGCGGAGGAGAGCGTCTGATCAGGAGCATCAACCGTGGGGAGTTTGAACGAATTCCGTCCCAGTATTCAGATGAGCTGAACTCCCTAATTGGTGACATGCTGCAGGTTTTGGTAAGATACATTGTAATTTAGTGTGCTGTCATTTAAAACATTCACCTCTGCCAATTTTACACGAGGTTGCAACAACATGTTCTATCCTGATCGCATGGTTTTGACGAGGGGATCAATTGGTGATTCATCAAACTGAAGTAATGCTTGGGGGTGGGAAGAAATTTGGACAACCTCAGGCCTGAAATGAAGGGTGTCGCAATTATGTGACTGAATCAAAAACATTGTCCTTCAATCAACATCTTGACAAGATCCATATGAAAATCTGTGCGCTTTAGTAGTGCGCACTGATCTGGTTTAGTTTAACCTGTGACATGTGATCAAGGTGACCACTGAGGTCTGGAGAACTCATGGAGCTTTAAAAAAAATTCAAGTTTCTGCCAATAAAAATATTGTTCTGATTGATTTGTGATGTTGTGTTGTTAGATCACAGTCTTCATGATAAATGTTTCTCTTTCTAGGACTTTCTGAGGCCGTCCGTGGAAGACATCCTCCGCAGCAGCCTGCTCTCTGACGTGGTTGCTCAACAAAAGCAGGGAACTGGTGTCTTTGCTCATCAGCTTCCTGCACCCACACCAGCTCCAGACCTCAATCTGCAAGATGTTCCACCAAGGGCACAGAAGCGGAGGCTGGAGGTTGAGCATCATCAGCCAAGCAAGCAGATGCGAGAAGGTCAGTGTTCTCCCCCCAAAAAACAAGGAGCTTATGTTTTCAGTGGCAACTGCTTGTTTGTTAGTTCTCTGGATTACTCACTTTTTCAGTCAGTCTCCACAAAACCTGCTTAAATCATCTTTGGTGGATTTTGATGTGGATCTTGTTTCATCCTTTCATTATGAAATAACTGACAGTTGTCACATTTGTCTCATAAAGAATCAAACAGACAACCTGATAAATGTCTGAGTAACCTTTTGTCTTTGTCATCCACAGGGTCGTGTGACATGGGTTGGTGTGAACCAATAACCAGTCTGAGCTGACCACCGTCAACCCTCACTCGCTGGTCGAGTTTGTCACAAATTTGTTTTTGCTTCTGTCTATTAAAAATGATTATAGTGAAATTAAATATATCTCTTGTTGTTTCTCCTCTTCAATTCACAAAATGGTTTGAGTTTTTGATTCTTAAAAGTTTTCAAACATGTTGTCTCCTCCCACAAACACGATGATCATCATCGACATAAGTTGTCAAGTTGGAAAAGTCATTATGAAATTATTCCTTCATTCATTCACTGTATCTTCTTTTTCCACAATGAGAAGTTAAGAAATTATTATGATGATAATTTTCAGGATTACACCTCCCAGCTGGGAATGAATGCCCCAGGAAGAGTAAGTACTTGGCTGAGGATAGTGAAGTGTGGGATGAGCTGCTTAGTCTGCGGACACCATGACCCAGACACAGATAATCATCAGAAAATGAATGATCCATCATTCATTCATTTTCTGCCTAATATCTGGGCCCAGGTCACGGTGTAATAGTAGAAATAATAATAATAATAATAATAATAATAAGAAGAAGAAGAAGAAGAAGAAGAAGAAGAAGAAGAATACATTCCATTTATAGGGGCCTTTCTAAAAAACCCAAGGACACCAATGCAATGCAGCAATAAGATTTAAAACCATAACAATAAAGAAATTTAAAAAATTAAAAGGACATTTACCAGTTAAAAATAAATTATATAGCAATTTAAAACAAGACAAACGTTATGCAGTGAATGAGTGGGACTCATGGTGAATAGTCTTTCTTGAACAGGTGTGTTTTGAGAGATGATTTGAAAATAACTAGAGTCAGATATTTAGTTTCAGACCAATTTCCTATATTATGCATCTCTGTGGATCCATTGGATGTCATTCATACCAATAAATATAAATAAATTGTCTTATAAGTGTCTGAATAAGTAACTGGTAACTGAATAAGTGTCTGGACAGATATTCAGACAGATATTCGTAATTTCAGCCTGATTTGCAGTTGTAGCCCAGTTTTTTTCAGGCAAAACCTATATTAATCATCTCCTTGGATCAAAACAATGCCATTCTGACCAAAAAAATGAACAATTTTCTTTTTCGGCTGAATAAGTGTCTGGACTGGACGGGACACGTATTCAGACAGATTTTTTGCAATTTCAGGCCAATTTCCTATATTTTGCATCTTTGTGGATCATTGGATGTCATTCATACCAAAAATAAAAAAAATAAACTGTTGAATAAGTGTCTGAATAAGTAACTGATAACTGAATAAGTGTTAATTTCAGCCCGATTTGCAGTTGTAGCCCAGTTTTTTCAGTCAAACATATTAATCATCTCCTTTGACCAAAAGAATGCCAATCATTAACACTGTTCAACAGAATAAAATACATTTCTTTCAAATTGTGTAGTTACAACAATGCAATTTAAGAGACATTTTGCATGTTCTCCCCGTGTCTGTGTGGGTTTCCTCTGGGCACTCCGGTTTCCTCTCACAAGCAAAAACATGCTTATTTAGGGTCTGCTCCTTCTCTGTTTCTGACCAAGGCAGCGTCTCTACATCTAGAGTTGGTCCTGGGCGCCGGACTGTGGTTGGATTGTGTCTTTCAGTAATTAGGATGGTTAAATGCAGAGGACAAATTTTGTTGTGTGTGTGGACAAGGACAATAAAGGCTCTACGAGGTCTGTCAATAAAGTATAGGTCTTTTTTGAAAAAAATAAAAAAGACCTATACTTTATTGACAGCCCTCGTATTCTGTTCTGAAGCACAAAAGCTCAAAAGCCTGCATCAGAGCCCGTAAGTACAAAAGCTCTATTGCAGAAAATAAAGAGGCCAGATACCATGTAGTAGTGAAAACTCAGTTACTGGCAAAGGTGGAAGTGTTGAACTGAGGTTTATATACAGCATTTGTATTATTATTATTATTATTATTATTATTATTTTTTTTTTTTTGCCAGCCTCTTTCTCCTTATGCTTTCCTGGACATCTTCATTCCACCACCAAGTCTCCTTGTCTTCCTTCCACTGTCCAGATGTCACACACAGTACTGTCCTAGTTGTCTCCCTCACCACATCTGCAGTACTTTTCCAGTTGTCCAAAATTGCTTCCCCTCCATCCAGAGCCACTAATTAAGAGCTTGTCTAAATAAAAGTGTCTTAAGCTGCTTTTTAAAACAACTGGACTCAAATAATTCTGAGATTTTCTCAACAGCTTTTTGATTTATTATTCACCCTTGAGAGATCACCTTATGAGAGTGACAATTAAAATACACACAGTAGTGGTCAGATACATGAATGTCCACAACACACAGCTGGTCTATGTTAAGGCCAAAGGAGAAAACAAGGTCCAGTGTATGACCTTTCTTATGTGCAGGACCAGAAACATGCTGCTTAAAATCAAATGACTCTGTGAGTGTCAGCAACTGTGATGCTACATTGCATGAAGTATCATATATTAAAATCTCCAAGAATTAAAACTTTCTCAAGTTTAATAACAGAAGATAAAAACTCAGAAAAATCATCTAAAACCGCACGTGCAGGACCAGGAAGATGGTATATTAAAACACAATAAAAAGAGTCAGCGTTCCCAACCTTTATCATCTGCAGCTCAGAGGAGTTGAACGGGTCCAACCCCATAGGTCTGCAGGAAAAACTGTCCCGGTAGATGAAAGCAAGACCACCTCCTTATGGCAAGCTATCAGTGTCAGAAATACGCCACTTTCAGTCACTTATCACCAAAAATAAAAAATAAAAAAACACCGTTTTGTCAGTTATTACGGCGCTTTTTATGCCGTAATTAAAGACGACGCCGTTAAATGCACCGTAATTTGTCAAACAATACGCCATTTTTCACGCAGCAATGGAGCCCTTAAAAAACACCGTTCAGATGCACACAATGCGCGTAAATAATTACAGCGTAAAAAGCGGTGTAATAACTGACAAAACTGCATTTTTACGGTGTATTTTTGGTGAAACGTGTCTGAAAGTGGTGTATTTGTGGCACGTTTGGCTTGCCATATGGTGTCGTCTTTAATTACGGCGTAAAATGCGCTGTAATAATTGACAAAACGCGTTTTTTTACAGCATATTTTTGGTGAAACGTGTCTGAAAGTAGCGTATTTGTGGCACTCTTGGCTTGTCATACAGCATTGTCTTTAATTACAGTGTACAAAGCGGCGTAATAACTGACAAAACCGCATTTTTTACAGCGTATTTTTGGTGAAACGTGTCTGAAAGTGGCGTATTTGTGGCACTCTTGGCTTGCCATACCTCCTCGCCAGGCAACACGTGGGGTCCCAAACACAGAACAGTCCGGAGGGCACAGCTCTTTTAAATGTGTCCTGTTCCCGCTGCCACGTTTCTGTCAGGAACATGAAATCCAGGCATTCTTCTTTCAATAAATCACCAAGGATAAAAGCTTTATTCGCTATAGAGCGAGCATTCAGCAGGGTGACCTGTATTGGCTTTGCGCACTCGGCCACAGATGCGCGATGAACAGTTGGACATCGCAGCAGAGAAAGGGGACTATATCCACACGCTTGCCCTTGTTTCCAGAGTTGAAGTTTCCCATTTTGAGACAGATGTGGAGTTGCATCATGTCAGGAAGAACCTCTGGTGTAAAACCTGTGCCAGATCAACATGTTGAGTCCACTCTGATCTGCAGTGGCAACTCCAAGTGACAAAAGGGAGAAGCTGAAGGAATTTATTGTGGCTGTACTGTATTTAAGGATCTACCATCAGGTTTACTGGTGCCAAACTGTTTGAATTAAACAGTTATAACACAAGTCATGTGACCAATGCAAAGGCGATGTATGAACTCATATTAGTGTTCATTACCATAGGTGTCTCTAACCAATTCATATCTCCTGTATATAAACTTTGGGCCAATATATTATTTATAAACAGCAGTTTTTCTCTTTTTTTTCCACATAAAAGTTGATTGATTTGGTTTGTATTCCTAATATTTCCAGTAGATGGCACTGCAGAATAGATTTATGAGTTGCCATAAAATATCACAACGTGTTGTGACCAGATGCACACATATAAGACACAAGCTTCTGTTTTTTGTTTTTAAATAAGTCACTCGGTGTGGTCAGTTTAAAAAAAAAAGGAGGAAAAGCAAGTGAGATTTTTCAGCATATCCAGAAATGATCAAAGCAACTTATTGATTCTGTCACTCAAGCTCCATTTCTGCAGCTGATTTCTAAGTTCAAATCCCTCCTGCATTGGGGAATGTACAGTGTGTAGCAGACTGAAACACAACGTTAATTAAACTTACTTTACATGGTTAGAGAGTAGAGTCCTTGAGGTTATATTAACCACTGCTTTCTTTCCCTTATGGCCTGAGGATAGAAACAAAAAAAACACAGACACATATGATTAAGCCAGTCTGCCAAGCACCAGCTGTATCAAGGCTAATGGAATAATTTATCACTATCTGTGATTAGAGGCCTGATCCAGGGCAGGCAGTGACATCAACTTGAGAGGCAGGAGGCAACAGCTGCCTGCTGAGTCTCAGGGTCAAAGGTCACCCAGCTGTTCCACAGTCAATCATCAACAGACCAGAGTGGGCAGGAAGAACTCAAATGTGGAGGCAGTCTTAAGACACCTTGACACTTGCACAAATTTGATCCCCACACGGGAACACAACCTTTTATGCCAATGAATAAACTCGTCGTAAACTGTCGTGAACTGTGATCATTTTGAAATGTTCAAAATTTCTGGCACATATTAATTTCGTGCCTCGTGTGAACGAGTCGTGGACACTGTGCAACCTATTCGAATTTTACCCTGCTGGGTCAAAGGCTTTGCCTTCATCACATTAAAGGTTTTTAAAAAAATTGAGTTCCATTTTTCCGAGGTCTCTTTTGAGACTGGAACTCACCATTACAGCAAACGTATCACTCGGCGCGATTGGCTGTGTGAGTTGACTCCGCCTACCGTCCCGGAAGAAAGAAAAGATTTTTCACCCTTAACGGTAAGTCTGATGTCTATTTCTGACAAGTTTTAACATGTTTCTTGTTTTACTGAGCTTGTCCAGCGTCGCATTTTGATTTTTTGGTTTTGGACCAGCTCCTATTGTAGATAAAGAACGATATGTGCAGCGAGCGGGCGTTGTGTCCGTTTAATTTATGCCTGTGAACTCTTCAGGTATGGAACATGGCAGCGACTGAAACACAGCTTATGTTAAGCGTCGGACTCATCGGTAAGTTGTTTTAACCTGATTTTTGACCAAGTGACCTTTGTGTCACGCACGAGCACGTGACGTCAGTGTAATAATGCATAAAGTGTGCCATCAGCCTGACGGTGTGCGTTAATGTTATGAAAGGTGGCATAAAATGTGTAATGTAGACTTTCATCTTTAATTCAAGTGGTTTATCTAAAATATTGCATTAACCATTTAGGGATCACAGCCACATTTTTCAGGTCACACAAGTAATTAGACAAGCTAAATACAACTATTATTTTATATACAAATGGTCCCCTGTACACCTGGTTTTCGTGAGACAAGTCGGGATGGTTACAAGAATATCTGCAAGTCACTGAATATGTCTTGGATTTCATTTACTTCAATCGTACAGACTGTTTAGTGGCAAAAGATGACTTGGAGTTGTCATATGTGTCTTGACTTCCTTCACTAGTTTCCTTGCACAGTCATTCTGTTTTTGTGAACTGCCTGCGAGCGTGCACTACCATGTTGTTTTACTTCTATAGCTGATTTCTGATTAGATTGTGGATGTTTGTAGACGTTTCTGGTTTAAAACAATCGGGTACGCGGTGGCGTTGTACAATGTAGTAACCAATCATGAAAGCTTTGAACTTGTTCAAAAACGTTTAATGTAACAACCACAAAAGTGAATAATATGTCTGTCTATCATCTATCAGTATATGAGGTGGTGGAGAGTGCCCAAGCATGAAAGAGTGGTGATAGGAGCAGACTTCAATGGGCATGTTGGTGAAGGGAACAGAGGTGATGAGGAAGTAATGGGTAGATATGGTATCAAGGATAGGAATGGGGAAGGACAGATGGTAGTTGATTTTGCAAAAAGGATGGAAATGGCTGTGGTGAATACCTACTTTAAGAAAAGGGAGGAGCACAGGGTAACATATAAGAGTGGAGGAAGGTGCACACAGGTGGACTACATTCTTTATAGGAGATGCAAGCTAAAAGAAATCACAGACTGTAAGGTGGTAGCAGGAGAGAGTGTCACTAGACAGCACAGGATGGTTGTTTGTAGGATGACTTTAGAGGTAAAGAAGAAGAAGAGAGTGAGAGCTCAACAAAGGATCAGATGGTGGAAGCTGAAGGAGGAAGACTGTTGTGTGAAATTTAGCGAGCAGGTGAGAGAAGCACTGGTTAGGGGGGGAAGCAATTTTGGACAACTGGAAAAGTACTGCAGATGTGGTGAGGGAGACAGCTAGGACAGTACTGGGTATGACATCTGGACAGTGGAAGGAAGACAAGGAGACTTGGTGGTGGAATGAAGAGGTCCAGGAAAGCATAAGGAGAAAGAGGTTGGCGAAAAAGTTTTGGGATAGTCGGAGAGATGAAGAAAGTAGACAGGAGTACAAGGAGATGCGGCGTAAGGTGAAAAGAGAAGTGGCAAAAGCAAAGGAAAAGAGGAAAAGGCATATTGCGAGCTGTACAAGAAGTTGAATAGTAAGGAAGGAGAAAAGGACTTGTACCGATTGGCCAGACAAAGGGACAGAGCTGGAAAGGATGTGCAGCAGGTTAGGGTGGTAAAAGATGCACATGGTAATGTGCTGACAAGTGAGGAGTGTGTGCTGAGAAGGTGGAGGGAATATTTTGCAGAGTTGATGAATAAAGAAAATGAGCGAGAGAAAAGGCTGGATGATGTGGTGAGAGTAAATCAGGAAGTACAAGAGATTAGCAAGGAAGAAGTGAGGGCTGCTATGAAGAGGATGAAGAGTGGAAAGGCAGTCGGTCCAGATGACATTCCAGTGGAGGCATGGAAATGTCTAGGAGAGATGGCAGTAGAGTTTCTAACCAGATTGTTTAATAAAATCTTGGAAAATGAGAGCATGCCTGAGGAGTGGAGACGAAGTGTGCTGGTTCCTATTTTCAAGAACAAGGGTGATGTGCAGAGCTGCAGTAACTACAGAGGCATAAAGCTGATCAGCCACAGCATGAAGTTATGGGAACGAGTAGTAGAAGCTAGGCTTAGAAAACAGGTGAAGATCTGTGAGCAGCAATATGGTTTCATGCCAAGAAAGAGCACTACAGATGCAATGTTTGCTCTGAGAATACTGTTGGAAAAGTACAGAGAAGGACAGAAAGAGTTACATTGTGTGTTTGTGGACTTAGAAAAAGCTTGTGATAGGGTGCCAAGAGAAGAGTTGTGTATGAGGAAGTCTGGAGTGGCAGAGAAGTATGTTAGGGTAGTGCAGGACATGTACAAGAATAGTGCGACAGCGGTGAGATGCGCAGTCGGAATGACAGACTCATTCAAGGTGGAGGTGGGATTACACCAAGGATCAGCTCTGAGTCCTTTCTTGTTTGCAGTGGTGATGGACAGGTTGACGGATGAGATCAGACAGGAGTCCCCATGGACTATGATGTTTGCAGATGACATTGTGATCTGTAGTGAGAGTAGAGAGCAAGTTGAGTCTAGTCTGGAGAAGTGAAGATATGCTTTGGAGAGAAGGGGAATGAAAGTCAGTAGAAGCAAGACTGAGTACATGTGTGTGTGAATGAGAGGGAGCCCTGTGGAATAGTGCAGTTACAAGGAGTAGAAGTGGTGAAAGTAGATGAGTTTAAATATTTGGGGTCAACTGTTCAAAGTAATGGAGAGTGTGGTAGAGAGGTGAAGAAGAGAGTGCAGGCAGGGTGGAGTGGGTGGAGAAAGGTGGCAGGAGTGATTTGTGACCGAAGAATATCAGCAAGGGTGAAGGGGAAAGTTTACAAAACAGTAATGAGACCAGCTATGTTGTATGGTTTAGAGACAGTGGCACTAACAAAAAGACAGGAGGCAGAGCTGGCGGTGGCAGAGCTGAAGATGTTGAGATTCTCTTTGGGAGTGACAAGAATGGACAAGATTAGGAATGAACATATCAGAGGGACAGCTCAGGTGGGATGGTTTGGAGACAAAGTCAGAGAGGCGAGATTGAGATGGTTTGGACATGTGCAGAGGAGGGACCCAGTGTATATAGGGAGAAGGATGCTGAGGATGGAGCCACCAGGCAGGAGGAGAAGAGGGAGACCAAAGAGGAGGTTCATGGATGTGCTGAGAGAGGACATGCAGGTGGTTGGTGTGACAGAGGAAGATACAGAGGACAGGGTGAGATGGAAACGATTGATCTGCTGTGGCGACCCCTAACGGGAACAGCCGAAAGACAAAGAAGAAGATCATCTATCAGTATAATATGTATATGTCGCGAACATGAATGAGCGAAGCTCTCCAGCATCTCACTTTGTCTTTTCTGATTTGTGGCTTCGGTTTGTGGCTTTTTATGACAGTGTTGTCCAGTTTGTGGCTTTTTCCCCACTGGGCAGATTTTTGTGCCATTTCCAGTTTGTGCCTTCATCTACCATAGAGCTGTGCGGTGCTTCCCTCATATAATATCTATGCATTTTATTTTTTTTATTTTGCATCTTGAAATAAATAATTTCTGCTTCAATGTACATTTGGCCGCTCAGTCACTTTGATGACAGGTTACTATTAAAGACTAATAATATGTATATGTCGCGGACATATACAGCGCCTTGGGGCAACTGTTTGTTGTGATTTGGCGCTATATAAGAAAAAAGTTGATTGATTGATTGATTGACATAAACAAGTGAAGCTCGTCAACATCTCACCGTATCATTTCCGGTTTGCGGCTTCGTCTACCATCGGTTTGTGGCTTTTTAACGACATTGTTGTCTGGTTTGTGGCTTTTTTTTCCCCACTGGGCAGATTTTTTGTGCCGTTTCCAGTTTGTGCCTTCATCTACCAAGAGTGAGCTTTGCGCTGCTGCATGGCGCTTCACTCATATTACAATGCAATACCGATTATTTTTTATTTTGGAGCAGAGCACTTTCATTCACCAGAGTGGCTCACAATCATGCACAGCAGCCCATGTGCAGGGTAGTGTGTTGATAGACTCACTGTTTGCTGACATTTCCTCTGGAAATATTATATAAGTTCATAATACCATGAAAGGCATGCTGCATTATTCATCAGAAAACGGTTTTCAGATGTTATCTGATTCTAGCTTTGGTAACATGGTGCTATAACTACATATATTGGTGCATAGACTGCACACAGTACTTTTGTGAGCATTCCCAGTAGTGCCTGTGCTTTTAATCAGCAGTGACCTAGTGTGTAATCATATATAACAGCTTTGGACTGCTGATGTGGACAATTGGGGCCCAATTTCCTTATTTTTGAAATTAGGGTGTTAATTGGGGCCAGAAATGGTCAGTGGGAGACAAGCTTTAAATGAAGTCAAGACACTAAATGAGAGGGAACACTATTACAAACCATGGATACATTATTAATGGAAATTGGTGTCATACCTGGAAAAATATTGCACTGAAATTGTGTGAAAGTGTGTGTATATCATTTTTGAATTTTATGTAGTCTGAAATGTTTTAACTTATTTAAAAATATGTTGCTTCTTGTATATGGCTGGCATGCTGCAAATTATCAGCCTCCAGGGCTCGAAATAGTACATTCATGTGCTAGTTAGTGCACGTATTATTCGAGTGGTGCATGTAATTTTATACTTCACTAGCACGGGTGTGTGTATCTTTATTCAAGTTTTATCAACTGCACTCAACAAAAATATAAACGCAACACTTTTGGTTTTGCTCCCATTTTGTATGAGATGAACTCAAAGATCTAAAACTTTTTCCACATACACAATATCACCATTTCCCTCAAATATTGTTCACAAACCAGTCTAAATCTGTGATAGTGAGCACTTCTCCTTTGCTGAGATAATCCATCCCACCTCACAGGTGTGCCATACCAAGATGCTGATTAGACACCATGATTAGTGCACAGGTGTGCCTTAGACTGTCCACAATAAAAGGCCACTCTGAAAGGTGCAGTTTTATCACACAGCACAATGCCACAGATGTCGCAAGATTTGAGGGAGCGTGCAGTTGGCATGCTGATAGTAGGAATGTCAACCAGAGCTGTTGCTCGTGTATTGAATGTTCATTTCTCTACCATAAGCCGTCTCCAAAGGCGTTTCAGAGAATTTGGCAGTACATCCAACCAGCCTCACAACCGCAGACCACGTGTAACCACACCAGCCCAGGACCTCCACATCCAGCATGTTCACCTCCAAGATCGTCTGAGACCAGCCACTCGGACAGCTGCTGAAACAATCGTTTTGCATAACCAAAGAATTTCTGCACAAACTGTCAGAAACCGTCTCAGGGAAGCTCATCTGCATGTTCGTCGTCCTCATCGGGGTCTCGACCTGACTCCAGTTCGTCGTCGTAACCGACTTGAGTGGGCAAATGCTCACATTCGCTGGCGTTTGGCACGTTGGAGAGGTGTTCTCTTCACGGATGAATCCCGGTTCACACTGTTCAGGGCAGATGGCAGACAGCGTGTGTGGCGTTGTGTGGGTGAGCGGTTTTCTGATGTCAGTGTTGTGGATCGAGTGGCCCATGGTTGCGGTGGGGTTACGGTATGGGCAGGTGTCTGTTATGGACGAAGAACACAGGTGCATTTTATTGATGGCATTTTGAATGCACAGAGATACCGTGACGAGATCCTGAGGCCCATTATTGTGCCAATCCAAGAACATCACCTCATGTTGCAGCAGGATAATGCACGGCCCCATGTTGCAAGGATCTGTACACAATTCTTGGAAGCTGAAAATGTCCCAGTTCTTGCATGGCCGGCATACTCACCGGACATGTCACCCATTGAGCATGTTTGGGATGCTCTGGACCGGCGTATACGACAGCGTGTACCAGTTCCTGCCAATATCCAGCAACTTCGCACAGCCATTGAAGAGGAGTGGACCAACATTCCACAGGCCACAATTGACAACCTGATCAACTCTATTCGAAGGAGATGTGTTGCACTGCATGAAGCAAATGGTGGTCACACCAGATACTGACTGGTATCTCCCTCCCCCCCCCCCCAATAAAACAAAACTGCACCTTTCAGAGTGGCCTTTTATTGTGGACAGTCTAAGGCACACCTGTGCACTAATCATGGTGTCTAATCAGCATCTTGATATGGCCCACCTGTGAGGTGGGATGGATTATCTCAGCAAAGGAGAAGTGCTCACTATCACAGATTTAGACTGGTTTGTGAACAATATTTTAGGGAAATGGTGATATTGTGTATGTGGAAAAAGTTTTAGATCTTTTAGTTCATCTCATACAAAATGGGAGCAAAACCAAAAGTGTTGCGTTTTATATTTTTGTTGAGTGTATAAGCACGAGTAGAATGAGCCAATAAAGGAATAAATAAGGAAAAAAACAATTTCTAGTGTGTTGTTTGTCTTCCCTGTGTTTTATGACTCTCATACATGGAGCAAGTTGCTGTGACAATTCGTTCGCGCGCGCATGTTAAAAAAAAAAACTGTCTGGCTGCAGGCTGTTAGTTCCTAAGCTCTCTGCACAAATTCTCTCATCACTGTGTTTAAAAAAAGGACATAAGTCCTGCTCACAGACTGATTGCCAGAGACAGGACATGTCCACATGAAGTACGAGGGCTGTCAATAAAGTAACGGTCCTTTTTATTTTTTTCAAAAACTATATGGATTTCATTCATATGTTTTTACGTCAGACATGCTTGAACCCTTGTGCACATGCGTGAGTTTTTCCACGCCTGTCGGTGACATCATTCGCCTGTGAGCATTCCTTGTGGGAGGAGTCGTCCAGCCCCTCCTCGGAATTCCTTTGTCTGAGAAGTTGCTGAGAGACTGGCGCTTTGTTTGATCAAAATTTTTTCTAAACCTGTGAGACACATCGAAGTGGACACGGTTCGAAAAATTAAGCTGGTTTTCAGTGAAAATTTTAACGGCTGATGAGAGATTTTGAGGTGATTCTGTCGCTTTAAGGACTTCCCACGGTGCGAGACGTCGCTCAGCGCTCTCAGTCGCCGTCGTCAGCCTGTTCAAGCTGAAAACCTCCACATTTCAGGCTCTATTGATCCAGGACGTCGTGAGAGAACAGAGAAGTTTCAGAAGAAGTCGGTTTCAGCATTTTATCCGGATATTCCACTGTTAAAGGAGATTTTTTTAATGAAAGACGTGCGGACGGATCCGCGCGTCGGGACGCAGCCGACGCGGTGCGGCGGCACAGGAAAAACACCTCCGTGTTGATAACCATTTGTAAAATCCAGGCGGCTTTTGATGGCTCTCAGTGGAGTGAGTATATGAGAAATTGTTTAACAGGCAGGACATGTTCCAACTTGTCCTTAAGGCTTTCAACAGAGGTGTTTTTCCTGTGGCGGAGCGTCGCGGCGGCTGCGTCCCGACGCGCGGACCCGTCCGCACGTCTTTCATTAAAAAAATCTCCTTTAACAGTGGAATATCCGGATAAAATGCTGAAACCGACTTCTTCTGAAACTTCTCTGTTCTCTCACGACGTCCTGGATCAATAGAACCTGAAATGTGGAGATTTTCAGCTTGAACAGGCTGACTACGGCGGCTGAGAGCGCTGAGCGACGTCTCGCACTGTGGGAAGTCCTTAAAGCGACAGAATCACCTCAAAATCTCTCATCAGCCGTTAAAATTTTCACTGAAAACCAGCTTAATTTTTCGAACCGTGTCCACTTCGATGTGTCTCAAAGGTTTAGAAAAAATTTTGATCAAACAAAGCGCCAGTCTCTCAGCAACTTCTCAGACAAAGGAATTCCGATGAGGGGCTGGACGACTCCTCCCACAAGGAGTGCCCCCTACTGCGTGCACCTGACGCAGAAATTCCTGCGTCGTCATGATGCCACAGGAAGAAGCAACTCGAAGTGGGCCCGGTTTGAAAGTGACTAAAGTGACTTTTGGTTGTGCAAGTAACTTTTTTTTTGGTGCAAGTAATTTTTGTTTGTTACTAGCACCAGTGCAAGTAGGTTAAAAAAATGTATTTCGACCCCTGGCCTCATACTTTAAAATTGTGTGGAAGTCTTTAAATCTGCTGCGGGGGGAATCACAGACTCAGATTTTAGAGGAATCAAGGACCCAGCATTCTATACTAAAACTTGAGCTGCAAGTTTGAGAGTACACATTCAAGGAGTTGTAGTTCCAGACATTTATCCTCAATATTTCAAGGCTATCACTCATGTTTTTTTTTTCTTTTTCTAGTTGCAGCTTTTAAATGGCCTGTCAAAAAGCAATACTTGTGAGTGGGGTGGGGAGCTTAAACACACATTTTATTTTGTTTTTGTCTTAATTTGTCTAATTCAGTACAAATCTAATATATTGCAATTTTCCTATTAAAAAATTCTATTTTCAACTTGAAGTTTTTTTTTTTTTAAAGGTACAGATGAGGACAAAATTAATAGTGCCCACCCAGAAATTTAACATTTTCTTCTAAATTTTCTCAAGTGCTTTTAACAGAGCAAGGAATTTTCAACACAGCATTTCTAAACATCCTAGTTTTATTTTGGGTGCTTACATTATTTTACTTTGCACACAGAAACAAAACTATTTCACAAAAACTAGGAACTACCCGTGTCAAAATTATAAGCCCCTTAAGAACGGACCTTATTTGTTGAGCCATTGCACAAACCACTGTTGTGCAATGATGTGCTTTGACTTTGTAATGCTCAAAGCTTGTAAAATCAAGTTCAAGCTGAGGATTATCTTCCAATGTAAACACAGTATAAAAATTTCAGTAAGGGTTTGAGCTGTCTCTTGAGAAAGCATCATGCCCAAAACAAAAGAAATCAGTTTAGACAAGAAAAGAATTGTTGATGCTCACAAATCGGGAGGAGTTATCACAGCATTTCCAAGTATCCAAGAACTGGAGTGAGAAGTATCATCAAGAAATTTAAAGAGAGCCAGACGCTACAGAACAAGACTGACAGAGGTAGGAAGTGAAAGGTCTCAAAGACTGGAAAGGAAACTGAGAGAGATGTGTCTAAAGACCCCCAAACAATTGCCAAGACACCCGTGAATGACTTAGCCAAGTCAGGAATTGTAGTCTAAAAGAAAACCATCACAAGAGCCCTACACAGGACTGTGAGGATGAAGACCAAGAAAAACTCCATTTCTGCAGAAGAGACACCTTCAAGCCTGAGTGAAACATGCTGAGGACAAACTGGAGAAAGATTATGCATACTGGAAGCATGTCCTTTTGTCAGATGAGACAAAACTGGGGCTTTTTGACCAGAGATGTTGCTTAGGTTTGGAGAAAGAACTGAGGCGTATAACCCAAAGAACACCATCCCCTCTGATGGTAATAGCCAGTTGTGTATTCTTTTTCCTGTAGTTGTTTTCAGCAAGTCTCAGACATGTCTCCTGAGGAATCCAGCCTATTTGTCTATGGCCAATTTCTCTAGCATGGACCTTGAGCTTAAGTTCGCCCCACAGATTTTCAGTGGTATTTAAGTCAGGGCTGTGTGCAGGCCAGTCAGTAATGTTCACTTTGGTCTTCTGGAGGTAGTTCTTCACCAGGAGCGATGTATGATTTGGGTCATTGTCCTGTTAGAAGACAAAACCACGACCCAGACCCAGTTTTGCTGCTGACTGCTTGAGGTTTTATTTCTAAAACTTCACACATCACATAATGTTTCCTTCCACCTTGAGAAGTTTCTGAGTTCCAGATGCACTGAAGCATCACCACAGCACAATATTCCCACCACCGTGTTGCACAGTAGAAAATGGTGTTCTTTGCAGGAAATAATGTAAGCATCCAGAATAAAACTAAGATGTTTAGAAATACTGTGTTGAAAATTCCTTGCTCTGTTAAAAAAGCACTTGAGATTTCTATGAAATTGAGAAATTTCATAGGGGGTGGGGTGGGGCTGTTACTTTTGTCCTTATCTGTATATTTGAGATTGTCAGGTGGAAAAATTTCCTTAAACTTGCATAGTTGAGATTCATTGACCCTTTATTTTAATCCACCCAGAGAAAGATGTGAATGGAGACACGCTATGGGTGTGGTGCTATCCGTCTGTGGGTCCAGAACTGAGGGAACTCCTGCTCATCAAGTGTTGTCTGACACAGGACAGCCAGGACTTCCACACATTTATGTTTGGTCAGTTCTGCCGTACCTGGTATTATATCACCACAGTGGAAGTACAAGAACCAACAGCTTTGAGTAAGGTACAGTGTCTCAATCCAGAGTTATTAATGTCTTGTTGGAAGCATAATTAGACTCATACATCAGTTGTTGTTGTTTTTAAGTATTTGTTTGAGTCATGAAATATACACGATTTGTTCTTAAGCAGTTGCACCAGATGCAGTTAGATCTGTGTCACATGCAGGCAAGTCAAATCTAATTACGACCGCTTGAATCAGCACTCTGAGCATAACTTACTTATATGTTTACTATACAGCAGTGTGTCAGACATGGTGGAAAAAACACGAGTACTGATATAGATGTTATTTCTGCAAACATATGATATTATTGAAATGCAATATACATTTCAGCAGTTTATAGAAGAAACATTTGATTCTAACTCTTCTGTTTTTTTGCTGTGATGAAAACAAACAGCCTCCACTTCATAAATTCATTGCTGGAAATCATTAAATTACACAGTGATATAAAGACAACTTTGTTTTGATATTAGCATAAAAATGCACCACCAAGCTCTAAAGGTACAGTCACATTAGCTACAAATGAGGGTGACAAGCAGTTGGCTTTGCCACTTCATGGGTAATCCCGGGGCCTGGATGTAAACCTCTCCGTAAGATGTCTTGTAAATCACTTCAGAGGTGTTATGTGGTTACAAAAACAGCATTTTTAGATTTTGAAGTGTTTATATCTCACTAACCTTTACAAAATATATGAGAAACATATTAGATTTACACAGAGGTAAGCTGTTCCTCCTCCTCCACACTTTGGTCTTTCTATCACTTTGGTAAAAGGTAATCTTGATGTCACTAGTCTATAAAACTTTGTTCCAGAATTGTTGTATCACGTCTTTGTACCTTTTTTCAAATTCCAGTTATTTTTGCTGATTGAGTGGTTTGAATCTTATGGTCTGGTCTTCTTATTTCTGCTGTCATTATAGAACAGTGGATTGTAGAGCACATTGGCATTATCACACTGACTGTTGTTTTGGTGTTTTTCTTCAGAACTGTCACAATTTCAATTTCACTCTGTCACTCATCTTCAACCATTTACTCCAATTAAGGGTCACAGGGGGCTGGAGCCTATCCCAGCAGTCATAGGGCATATAGGACATGAGGCAGGCTACACACTGGACAGAAATGTTATCAGGTGTTGTTGATTTTCTCTGTCAGTACATTTGATGTATGTTACTCAGTACACCAGCGTGTCGTTTCATTTGCAGAATCTTGAAACTTGTTGTACCGGCTATACGCAGTGTTTGTGCGGTCCTCCGATGGGTAATGGTTCTTCCATAAATGGCTCTTTAATTGTCATGTAGGCTTATTCTTTTTAACACCTCCAGCACTCACAGGTGGTTCTCAGTATTAATTGATATTTGAAGTTATTATTAGTCAAGGTGTTTTCAGTGTACATCAAACAAACACATTGACCATGTTGTTCTCATACTTTTATTTTTATTAATGTTGGATCACTATATGTTCCAAACAACCTGACAACATTATGACACTCCTAACCCATTCTTATATAAGAGTAGCTGTTCATGGTGTCATGTACAGTTGTATGTAAAAGTTTGGGCACCCCTGATGATTATCAAGATTTTCCTTGATAAATCATTGGTTGTTTGGATCAGGAATTTCAGTTAAATATATCATATAGCAGACAAACAGTGATATTTGAGAAGTGAAATGAAGTTTATAGGATTTACAGAAATTGTGCAATAATTCACACACACTCATCTTCAACTGTTTAGTCCAGTCGAGTCGTGGGGGGCTGGAGCCTATCCCAGCAGTCATAGAGCATGAGGCGGGGTTTGTGCAATAATTCTTTAAACAAAATTAGGCAAGTGCATAAATTTGGGTACCTCAACAGAAAAAAATACATCAGTATTTAGTAGATTCTCCTTTTGCAGAAATAACAGCCTCTAAATGCTTCCTATAGCTTCCAATGAGAGTCTGGATTCTGGTTGAAGGTATTTTGGACCATTCTTCTTTATAAAACATCTCCAGTTCAGTCAGGTTTGTTGGTTTCCAAGCATGGATAGCCTGCTTAAAATCACACCAAAGATTTCCAATAATATTCAGGTCTGGGGACTGAGATGGCCATTCTAGAATGCTGTACTTGTTCCTCTGCATGAATGTCATAGTAGATTTTGAGCACCGTTTAGGGTTGTTGTTTTGTTGAAAGATTCAGCCCCGGCACAACTTCAACTTTGTCACTGATTCATGAACATTGTTCTCAAGAATCTGCTGATATTGACTAGAATTCATGTGACCCTCAACTTTAACAAGATTCCCAGTACCTGCACTGGCCACACAGCATGATGGAACCACCTCCAAATTTACTGTAGGTAGCAAATGTTTTTCTTAGAATGCTGTGTTCTTTTTCAGCCATGCATATTGCCTCTTGTTATGTCCAAATAACTGTTTCATCAGTCCACAGCTCCTTATTCCAAAATGAAACTGGCTTGTCCAAATGTGCTTTAGCATACCTCAGGCGATTCTGTTTGTGGTGTGTATGCAGAAAAGGCTTCCTCTGCATTACAGCATCATACAGCATCTCTTTGTGTATGTATGCAGAAAAGGCTTCCTCTGCATTACAGCATCATACAGCATCTCTTTGTGTAAAGTGCGATGTATAGTTGAACAATGCACAGAGACACTATCTGCAGCAAGATAATGTTGTAGGTCTTTGGAGCAGGTCTGTGGGTTGACTATGACTGTTCTCACCATCCTTTGTTTCAGCTTATGAGATTTTTCTTGGCCTGCCACTTCGGGCCTTAACTAGTACTGTGCCTGTGGTCTTCCATTTCCTTACCATGTTCCTCACAGTGGAAACTGACAGCTGAAATCTCTGAGATAAGTTTTTGTATCCTTCCCCTAAACCATGATGTTGAACAATCTTTGTTTTCAGGTCGTTTGAGAGTTGTTTAGAGGCTCCCATGTTGCCACTCATTAGAAGAGATGCAAAGAGGGGAAACATTTGTAAATGGCCACCTTAAATACTCTTTCCCATGATTGGATTCACCTGTGTAAGGAGGTCAAGGGTCAGTGAGCTTACCAAACCAATTTTGTGTTCAAATAATTAATGCTACATGTATTCAAATTGATAAAATGACAAGGGTGCCCAAATTTATTCACATGCCCAATTTTGTTTAAATAATTATTGCACACTTTCTGTAAATGCTAAAAACTTCATTTCACTTCTCAAATAACAGCGTGTTGGTCTGCTATATGATATATTTAACTGAAATTTCTGATTAATTAATTAATTAATCAATTTTTTTATATAGCGCCAAATCACAACAAACAGTTGCCCCAAGGCGCTTCATATTGCAAGGCAAGGCCATACAATAATTATGTAAAATCCCAACGGTCAAAACGACCCCCTGTGAGCAAGCACTTGGCTACAGTGGGAAGGAAAGATGTAGACAACCAGTAAATTATAAAGGAAAATCATGAAAACTATCAGGGGTGCCCAGAGGTTTGCACACAACTGTATCTGCAGAATGTATTAAACAAGAAAATTAATAACATGATAAAGATTGGACAAAATTGATGAGATAAAGAAATGGTGTGATCACATTTACTAGCTGACCTGGACACGGTAGGGTGACAGAACAAGGGAAATGGATATTCAGGAGAACACCTGTACAAGTAGCTTACAAACAGTGAAGAAAATAGGGCAAAAATGCTGAAAAATACTCGGGGGTGTGTGTGTTTTATTTAGGTTTTTTTTCCCCTTGTCTATGATGTTTTATCAATTTCAACTGTATTGAACAAAACCCACATAACCCCCGTGGTTCACCCACGTGCCTGTCTGACACCTGCACAGCCTCAACCATCACTTATAAGCATTGTGGAAATTATTTCAATGCTGTTAAATCCACAAATGTTCAGATTTTGTGGGATTCACAGGTTTTCATTTGTGACTCATGTATTTTACATATTGACATAGTTTTCTTTTGTCTCCCTTTAAGGTGACTCACTTTTCAATAGTTATTACAGCGAAAGACTTCAACCCTGAGAAGTACGCTGCACTCAGTAGAATACTCTGCAGGTACAGTGTGGATGTCAGATATGTATGTATGTATATTTTAAATGAGGTTAGTAACAGCTTCTAGGTTAAGTTTTTGAGTGGTTGATTGTGTTTTTAATCAGGATGTACATCAAACATGGCAGTCCAGTGAAAATGATGGAGGCTTACATCACTGTCCTCACCAAAGGCATTTGCCAGAGTGATGAGAACGGCTCATTTCTCATCAAGGACTATGATGTCCGGAAGGCATACTTGGCTGGTTCAGTCAAAGGTGAGCTATCATTGCTGTTTGGAGGAATTAATATCTTTTACACTTCTGGCCAATTTGATTTTTCTCTTTAATCACTTTAATTTGGATTTCAATTATAGATAAATGTTGTATGAAATGCAAAAAGTATCTTATTTTGACTTATTTTTACCCAAAGCCAACATATGGCCATCGGGTATTGCAAAGACCTGGCGTCCATCTGTCCGTTTGTCCGTCCGTCTGTGTGTGTACAGCATAAGTCCAGTTCTATTACTGCCACAGGGAACATAAAAGCTAGCAAGAAATAAAATTTCTAAAACCGAAAATGCTGTTTTTGAAACCTAATAACACCTCTGAACTTATTTCACAGACCTTAGCATGGTGACATCACAGGCTGGGAGCTAGCTGCAAAACTCTGTTTCATTTGTGTGTAAATATATCCTCTTTGTCATTTATTATGTAAACAATAGTGAGAAATAAACACTTCTAAAACTGAAAACGCTCTTTGTAACCATATAACACATTTTGTGGCATTAGCGTGCACGTTAACTTCAGCTAACCCAAGGCTAACTTCCAGTGGAGTTAAATTTGTCTTATTAATACCAGCAAATACACAGATGGTGATCTACAAATATTCCTTGATTTGCATAACTTGCGCTTTTGTCAAAAGCTCATGTACATGTACATGCAAAGCCTCTTGCAAATGCTTGACTGATTAATAGAGGGGCTTCATTGAACGTGTACAAATGGTATGTACGACAACAGGATTGTAATAATGAATTAAACAACTGCAAATTATAAAGAACACAAGGCTCACGCACAAACTGGGGAGAGCTGATATTTCCCATTTGGTATGCTTTTGTATTTTCGATCAACGCTGTCAAAACAGAACATTTATAGGACTAATATTATTAGAGAAGCTACATATATTAGCTAACAACACTGAACAATGGACATTGATAATTAAATTCTGGACTTGCATGCCATTCCAGCAGGGGGCAGTAACTCATCTATATATTAAAAGTGTGTGCGTGATTTTATTTAGTAAGTTCAATGTAACTACATAATATAATTGTAAATACCTTTTAAAAATACATGGATGACACAAGAAAATGAAAACACTTATTTCCATTATGGTCCATTTAAAAATCAAGTGACAAAATAGAAGTAAAAATGAAATAATAATATTAATGCTGATAATAATAATAATAATAATAATAATAGTGTGTGTGTATATGATAACAAGAACCTAAACAATTTGTAAATACATTAAGACAGTAAATTAACATTAAAAAAATTATGTAATTAACAGGAAATAAAAGGGTTGAGTAGTTCTTCTAAAACCTGTTAAGCGTATGTTCTGCCTAAATGCATGTTTTTAATGACTGGGGGAAACCGGAGTGTCTGGAAGAAACCCGCACAGGCATTTGGAGAACATGGTGTAAACATCACACAGAAAGGAACTGGCAGTTGTGAAATTAAACTCTTGAGGTTCTTGCTGTGAGGCAAGAGTGTTAACTGCAATTTCACCTTGCATATATGATGAAAATGTTTGAAACACATTCGGTCACTGTTATGGTGGTTGGTTAATGCTTTATTTTATGTTCCTGGAATAAGATCTCTGCATACAACAGGTAAAAGAAGTACTGAGCACGTCACCATTTTTCTCAGCAAATAAATGTTCACCAGATGCCAATGATAACACAAGTAATCCTTACATGCAAAGAAACCAAAACAAAGTACAGAGATTAAGTTATGTGTAATAAAATGGAATGACACAGGGGAAAAATTATTTAATACTTTGTACAAAAGCCTTTGTTTGTAATGACATCTTCAAGACATCTCCTGTATGGAGAAACTAATCACATGCATTGCTCAGATGTTGCTCAGACCTCATAAGCTCTCCAAAGGGGTTTTTATCTCACTCACTGACTATTCAGAGAGATGAACATCACTGTCCAAGTTAAACTCTTAACTGCACAGTTGTATTTCCCATGTCCAAGTCCAGGAAGTCAATGAAATCTTGGATCTTCATTAATATCAGCAACTTACACCATGCTGCTTCATAAAAATGCTTATTTCACTGAAGAAACAATACAGGAAAACAGTTTGGCTGTTGCAGACTGTCATTGCATGACTGTGACCCCCCCCAACACCCCTTAGTTACATTAGCTACAGTAAACTGAGACAAAGCGACCAACTGCCATTCATTTTTATTCAGAATGGGAGTTTCACAGAGACAAGAGACAAGTGATCATTATGCTGCCAGACGGGCGTAGACAAAATGGATAAGCCTATTTTATGCAAATGCTGAGTGATCTAACACAGTGACTGCCAGTGTCCATGAAGACAGAGTGACGCATTTTGGTTGGTTATATTTATTGTTAGTTATAATAAAGTTCATATTAAAACTGCAAAACATCAAGCCTCAATTACATTTTTGCCATAAGGGTTTGATCCAGAAATGATAGGAATTAGTGACAAGTGACAAAGTTTTATTCGGCACACAAAATATTCAAATAGAAAAAAATGAACAATTCCACAAACAAACACAGACAAAACTAGTGAGTCCGAAAGGGTGTGGGCTGAAGCAAAGCTTATTAGCGCCCACCCCTGCTCGTACAAGTCCAGCAATTCTTATCAGTCATATTTACATAAATACAAATTCACTACTACATGTCGACACACAGACATACACATCAATATACTATTCACTTATAATTATATTTATATAGTACCAGATCACAAGAAATTCGAATCAAGGCACTTTACGCCAGTAAGGACTAACCTTACCAACCCCCAGAGCGAGCACTAGGCAACTGTGGTGAGGAAAAACTTCCTATAAGGAAGAAACCTCAAGCAGACCAGGCTCTTGGGGGTGACCCTCTGCTTGGGCTGTGCCATATATACCTATATACATACTTATATACTTTACAAACATAAATATATACATACATACATATACACAGTCACTTATATACATATACACCTACCCATATCTATATATCTACATACGCATATACATACCCACACATTCAAATATACGAGTCCCACTTATAAATTGAGCATTCCATATAAATCAAATTATATTTGCTTCTTTATGATACTTAGACATGATGTTCTTTTTGAGTAGTTTCTTAGTAGTTGAAAGCCTCAGTATTATGTTTTTAACTCCCTAATATCGGTACAGTAACCCCCCCTCCCTTTAAATTGGTGTGCTCCAGTTGAGATTATCATGAGTCATTTGACTTCCGTGTCTCTTTTTGCTCTCAGATGTGGTGTCACAGTTCGGGTTGGAGACTGTCATCCTGTACACTGCCCTCATGCTGAAGAAGAGGATTGTCGTCCATCACCCACGAATTGAAGCATTGTTGGAGTTTACGAGGTGAATTTGAGACTGAGATTCAAAATGGAAAACTAATCTTTTGTCATCTTTACTTTGTGTGGTGGAACATATTAAGTTTGGTGCCTCCCTTCTCTCCAGAGTTCTCCCAGCTCTCACATGGCACAGGAAAGACTGGTCGATCTTGCACCCATACGTGCACCTCAATGACACAGAGTTGGATGATCTAAAGAAATGTCCTGGTGAGGGGGGGTTCTAGGGTTGAAAGTTTGCAGTGAGCCTGCTCCCTGTGATGACTGATCCCCTGATGATGGGGAACTGCATTATGTGAGCTCTAATATGCCGTTCTTCTCTACAGGTTATATAGCTGGATTTGTGGATCCAGAAGTGAGCAACAGATCAGACTTATTTGATGTTTATGTGAACCTTCCAGACAGCATCATTACAGTGTCCCAGAATGCTAAAGGTACAGTTTCCTCAGATAAAAAAAAAAAAAAAAAGTTTCTGAGCATCTTTCACTCAGTTTGCTGTTGGCTTTGACACCACAGAAGCCATGACTATGGGGAAATTGCACAAGGATATTGGTCTCTTCATTGTCCAATCTGCAGAAGACGCTGAGAGGACAGATAGTCAGGTGATCAAGGTGAGAATCCTACAAACTACAGTGTGACTGTACTACATCCTCGGCTCCAAAAGTACTTGGTCTAACTGACAGGAACCTCTGCAAAGATACTTTTACATACAGAGTCAGAAACACTCATTGATTCATAAACACTAACTGCTTTGTAATCAGACGCTTCATACTTTTTTGCACACTGACTTTATTGTTTGTCGGAGGGTCAGTAAATTTGGCATCAGACATCACAACCTGGCAGGACACTTCACAATCTGGATGTGACTCATTGCGTATCTGTAGTTTTGCCATGTGGTGGCGTGTGCTTTGTGGATTGTCCCTAGCTGCTTTTGTCACTCTCTGTCAGAGCAAACTGCCCTAACAACAGAGACATCTGCACTACAGGTATTGGGAAGAACTGATGGCTGAGTTGGAAAAGGATATTCCAAGAATTTCAGAAAGTGTATCCAGACCGTTTGTGTTGTCTTGGGTGGGGGGGGGGGGCTAAGCTGACACATTACAATGACTCTGGTATGATAAATATTGCCAAAATGCCAAGACTGAACTTGAACACCTTGATATTGGGTCTGGAAGATTTCTCCTGTTGCGACACATACTACCAGTACTTTCCCAACCAAATTTTTCTATTGGCTTTATTTAAGTCAGTGAGGTCTGATGACCTGCAATGACCATCATACACAGTTAGAATTAATATTTATTTACAATTTTCTTTCAAGATCTGGGGTCTCGTTTATACCAAAACTGTATATAAGGTAAAAATGGCATGCAAAATAAAAACATTACAAAAGAAAAATAAATCATACTCTACCTGTAATTGTGTGCATGTTGAGCAGCCTCATATGCCGTCCTCTGCATGCCCACATTCAACCATAAATGGTCAATGCAAAACCCCTCATGAATATTTAAGGTAACACATTAAGCTGGGTAATGGGGGCTATTCCATAGAGCGCGGTTCCTTCCCATTTCATCCCGAATAGCAAATTGGGGGGCATTTTGAAGCATCACAGTAATTTCTTGATCGGTGGCATACGTAGTAGTTATGGCTATCATTGGTGGCAGTTTTGAAATCGGGGTGAAATTTTATCACTATTTGCCAAATCATCACTAGTGCGTGGTAACTTGTTGTCTTAAGGCACGGTCACACGGCATACGGCGTTAGCTGAACAAAGAAAAAAAAAAAAAAGCCACAAATCATCAAGAAAAAATGGACGGTGGGTCTCGCCTCTTTCCTGGGAGCCGGGCCCCGCCCTCGTGTGCTGGTGGTCCCTGCCTGCGCTCTGGGTTCAGTTGCGGTGGCTCCTTTGCCCCCCTTTCCTGCCGCCGCTCACTCCTCCCTCCGGTGCTATGGGCGGGGTGGTGCGGTTCTGGGTCCCCCCTCTTGGTGGGCCCTGCTGGCATCCTGTGTGCTTCCCTCGGGTGTGGGGTTACTTCCTGTGCCTCCGTTGGGCGGGGCGGTGTCGGGGGTGTGTTCCGGCGCTGTTGGGCCGCTCCCTTGTTGGTCCGTCATGCTTTCCCGGTGGCTCTGGTGGCTGCCCTTCCTGGTCCCTGTGCCCCTCCGCTTCCCTTTTTCACCTGGTTCCTCCTGGGGCCCTGCGTCCTGGGCCCTTTTCCATTGTCGCTTGCGGTCAGCCATATGGCTTCCGACGCGCCGGAGTGGTCCATGTCTTATGGTAGGGTTCTGTACTTTTATCTTGGCCCAACACACCAGCCACAGTAGTGATCGGATATATAGCTGTGATCTGGGTCTCTGTGTGTGGTTGGTTACGTGTTCGTGGCCGACACCACAGTTTGGTTTTGGGTGCTCTCAAGGGGATCAAGACTCTGGTGTCCTAGATTAGGGAATGAATGCTCACTAACTAAACAGACTGTCGCTGTCACTGCTTGTTCATGTGTGGTGGTTTGTTCAGGCATGTTTTATGGTGGGGCACCATCTCCTCGGTGCCTCACTTCAGTTATTGCTTTCACCACTTGTCTTTCGTTTTTGTCTGTCTTCATGTTGTTTTGGTGGTCGGTCCCTCCTGATAGAAGTTGTCAGTCGGCTTTGAGTACGATCTTGTAGGGTGATCGGGAAGGGCGGATGGGGGTCACACACACACACCACATTCACTCACGCACTACATACCTTCTGTCCTACAAGAATAAATTGCATATATGTGTATTAATGTTCATAAATGGTTCTGCCAGTGTGGCATTTACCATTACTATACAGTAGTGTTCAGAATAATAGTAGTGCTATGTGACTAAAAAGATTAATCCAGGTTTTGAGTATATTTCTAATTGTTACATGGGAAACAAGGTACCAGTAGATTCTCACAAATCCAACAAGACCAAGCATTCATGATATGCACACTCTTAAGGCTATGAAATTGGGCTATTAGTAAAAAAAAAAAAAGTAGAAAAGGGGGTGTTCACAATAATAGTAGTGTGGCATTCAGTCAGTGAGTTTGTCAATTTTGTGGAACAAACAGGTGTGAATCAGGTGTCCCCTATGTAAGGATGAAGCCAGCACCTGTTGAACATGCTTTTCTCTTTGAAAGCCTGAGGAAAATGGGACGTTCAAGACATTGTTCAGAAGAACAGCGTAGTTTGATTAAAAACTTGATTGGAGAGGGGACATACCTTCTGTCCTACAAGAATAAATTGCATATATGTGTATTAATGTTCATAAATGGTTCTGCCAGTGTGGCATTTACCATTACTATACAGTAGTGTTCAGAATAATAGTAGTGCTATGTGACTAAAAAGATTAATCCAGGTTTTGAGTATATTTCTAATTGTTACATGGGAAACAAGGTACCAGTAGATTCTCACAAATCCAACAAGACCAAGCATTCATGATATGCACACTCTTTAAAATGGACAAAAAAACAGAGATGCGTGGAAGAAAACGGAAAACCATCAAAATGGATAGAAGAATAACCAAAATGGCAAAGGCTCACCCATTGATCAGCTCCAGGATGATCAAAGACAGTCTGGAGTTACCTGTAAGTGCTGTGACAGTTAGACGCCTGTGTGAAGCTAATTTATTTGCAAGAATCCCCCGCAAAGTCCCTCTGTTAAATAAAAGACGTGCAGAAGAGGTTACAGTTTGCCAAAGAACACATCAACTGGCCTAAAGAGAAATGGAGGAATATTTTGTGGCCTGATGAGAGTAAAATTGTTCTTTTTGGGTCCAAGGGCCGCAGACAGTTTGTGAGACGACCCCCAAACTCTGAATTCAAGCCACAGTTCACAGTGAAGACAGTGAAGCATGGTGGTGCAAGCATCATGATATGGGCATGTTTCTCCTACTATGGTGTTGGGCCTATATATCGCATACCAGGTATCATGGATCAGTTTGGATATGTCAGAATACTTGAAGAGGTCATGTTGCCTTATGCTGAAGAGGAGATGCCCTTGAAATGGGTGTTTCAACAAGACAATGACACCAAGCACACTAGTAAACGAGCAAAATCTTGGTTTCAAACCAATAACATTAATGCCTCGCAGATACACTACTGTATATACAGACAGGGGGAGGAAAAAAAAAAGTGGACGAATGAGCCGACACTTCTCCCATCACCGAAAATCCTGCGAGTGCAGAGCGCATAAAAGACCGAAACTAAGCGAACAGCGACTTTGATGCTTTGCAGCTGCGAGAGCTAGTTGCCTTGACAACAAGTTTGTCTTCACTACTACAACAACGTGTGCGCACACATGCACGTTGCAGCCAGAAACGGCAGCAACGTGCGTAAATAGTTAAAATAGTTGATCATTCGTTCTTGCCGCTATTGTTTCTGTATGACAACATTGCTTTTCATCCCACAAATGGACAAGTCACGTTCAGCTTGTTGGAGCTTTAGTTATTGATCCGTTCAGATATCGTCAATGTTTGTGCAAGACGTCGGACTTGGGAGGTTGGATGACAATCAAACGGAACGCTGACGGTACGGGAACTGCGCAAACAATGATGAACCGTCAGGACAGAAAGCAAAAAGGAATATGGACGAATTGAGGTTGTCGTCCACAATGTCATTCACATTTTTCAACAGTTTGAAAATTCTGACAAAGCGGCAGCTACAGAAACGAAGCTGGACGATGGTTAAACAATGTCTCTGAAAGTCCGTGTACGTCCAGATTTCTTGTTTCGTTTTGGCTTCGGTGTGCCTTGTGACCGGGGCTTTAGCAGCTTCAGTCATGTTTCAACATCTTTTAAGTGTTCCTAGTGAGTACAGCTTGAAACTTGTTTGACTGGGGTAAAGTTTTGAAGCAGAAGCAGCATTTGGTGTGGTTATGGCTGATGACTTAGTCGGGTACAGCTCTTTACTTTTGTTTTTGGGTGGGTTGCCAGGTCGGCACTTCATAAGCCAGCCTGTTATGCCTGGTTCACACGGCACGATAATTATGCTGATTTCTGACTCGATTTTCCCCTTTCAACAATCTTAAGGAAGCCCTGACTATCATGATGGCTTTAAAGATAATCTTATCAGATATTCCTGCTGTGTGTGGCGTGTTAAGTGCGCTCTTGTCTGCTCTGAAGGACATCGGGACCACTCAGACCTCAAATCGTAAATATTCAACATGTTGGATTGTCTTGGCCCAATATCCCATTTTATCCCATTTTTGCACTTTGTATGGATGCTGGATGATTGTACTTGAAAGGCGCCATGTGGAATAGGGGTGTAAACATTTATTTATCAGGGCACCCAACCGGATGTGCAAGAAAAGAAACTTTTCTTAAACAGAAATTGAGTTGCTTGTGAGATGAAATTGAGAAACATTTTGTGTGGTGACAAAAGAAATGCAGCAAGTAGCACCATTTTCAGATGCTGTTAATGTGGGTAGACTGATTGCTGCACACCTTGCCCAAATGATGTTGATATTCCAGTCATGTCCACAACTAATGTACAGGTTCAATTAAAAAAAAAAAAAAAACTTTCAATATCATGGAAAAACTTCAATATTTTTTTGTCAGGTGTTTCAGAAAGTGAAAACTTTGTGTTTTCTAGACTCTACATATAAATGTTTTAAGTTTGTATAGTTACGTTTTTTTGTTTTTTGTACGTTTTGTTTTTTCCATTTTGATCACAGCCTCCAGCTTAAAAAATGCATATCTCTATTAGAGTATTTCACAACATCAGTTCAAAAAGATGATTTCTATGTGGAACCTCTGAAAAGTTCATTTATGTACTCAGGACTTGGTTGGGGCTCCTTTTGCACAAATTGCGTTAGTGCGACGGAGGTGATCAGCGTCTGGTATTGCTGAGGTGTAGAAACCCAGGTTGCTTTGATAGCTGCCTTCAGCATGTCTTTAAAGAAACTTAATTTCTCCTCTGTGAGATCAATACACATGTTACGTCAGCTTTATTGTTAGGTCTTGTGTCTCTCATCTTCCTCTTGACAGTACAACCATAAAAATGTGAGGTATTGTTCATGGGGCCAATCAAGTACAGACACACCATGGTCAACAAAGCAGTTAGTAGTTTAGCATTGTGGGCAGGAGCAAAGTCCTGCTGGAAAAGAAAATCAGAGTCCCCACAAAGCTAGTGATTAAACAGTGAACCAACACCATCAGATGGCATGGCACTGGCACCCCGAGTCATCACTGACTTGGAAACTTCACAGTGGACTACAAGCAACATGGATTATGTGCCTCTCTGTTTTTCCTCCAGCCTCTGGGACCTTGATTCCAAATGAAAAGCAAAAATTACTGTAATCTCAATCAAGGACTTTGGATTACTGAGCAGTCCTTAGTCCAGCTGTTTCTGAAATTGTCTGTGGTTCAGGAGTAGCTTGACACTAGGAATGTGACACTTTGTAGCCTTTCATGGACAAGTCTGTATACAGTGGCTCTTGATGCACCAACTCGAGCCTCAGCCCACTTCCGTTGTGTGGCTCCCCAGTGTTCTTGAAAAGGTTGCTTGACAGTTTCCTCAAGACTGTGGTCGTCCCTGTTGCTTGTGCATTTTTATTTATTTATTTATTTTTCCTACCACACGTTTACCTTCCAGTCAACTTTCCATGAATATGCTTTGGTACAGAACAACCAGCCTTTTCAGCAGTAATGTTCTGTGGTTTACCCTCCTTGTGGAGGGTGTCAATGAGCATCTTTTGGACAATTGTCAAGTCAGCAGTCTTCCCCATGATTGTGGTTGTGTGTACTGAAGCAGATTGAGAGATTCATGGTGTTTGTACTGCATAGTGACTTGAAATGCTGTATTATTTTGAGAACTGCATTTTTTTTTTTTTTTTTTTTTACTTTTTTTGTTGAAAGCCATAATTAACAAAATTTAAATACACTGAACAAAAATATAAATGTAACACTTTTGTTTTTGCTCCCACTTTTCAAGAGCTGAACTCAAACATCTGAAACATTTTCTATATACATAAGACTTATTTCTCTCAAATATTGTTTAAAAATCTGTCTAAATCTGTGTTAGAGTGCTTCTCCCTTGCTGAGATAATCCATCCCATATTTTTGTTCAGTGTAAATGCTTAAGTCTAGAATATATAAAATTTTCACTTTCTGAAATAACTGCCAAAAACTATTCACGTTTTTTGCGATATCAAATTTTTTGCTATGTACGTGCATTTACATTTCAAAAGCTGTGGTGTGAGAGAGCACTGATGAAATATTAAGTGTTGTTTAAAATGAAAATGGGTCATCTGATATAGATTTTACAGCTGATAAGTCCTTATGGAATAATTATGGCTCACTGTCACAAATAAAACTTGAAGTAGATGAATATGTGATGGTGTTAAATGAAATTAAATGTACGAGTTTTGACTCATTAGCACAAGGCATCATTGTGTGTAATCATACCACTCACATTTTCCCTACAATCTAACTTAAATTCACCATCTCCACCTGGACTGCCACTACTTTGAACTGTGCATAGGTGGATCTGCCTCATATTCCGCCCTGTACACCCCCACATTCAAACACAAATGGCTAATCCAAAACATATGAACCCTGAAATGTGTACTTACCACAACTACCAAGAGGGAAAGTGTGTGTGTGGCGGTGGGTGGGATCTAAAACAGAAATCAAGTTGCTTGTCTGTGATTTCTCACACACACACACATACACATAATTATGCAACTAGTGGTAACACAGTTTTCAAGAGCACCCACAAGACCTTTGCACCACATCACGCTTCCTTATGGACATAACTTTGACAAGCTTTAAGAAGAAAACTGTCCAATTATCAGAATAAGTAGATGATTATTTAGCATTAGGTTTCCCAGAATCCTTTGCACTGCTGTGATGTCATTGTGCTGCTGCTGTCTTTTTAATAATCACGCCTATTAAATTTTGAGCAGTGAAAAGACATGGGCACATTTTTTTAAAATAAAATTGCAGGAGGGACAGTAGTTGTTTCAGAATAGCAGGCAGGACCTTAACTGTCCAAATGACGGCGATAATCCAGTTCAATTGTGTCCTCCATTAATATATATTTACATTTCAGCAGCTTCAGTGTGATGAATTAACATGTGGTTTGGATCTACATCTGCCAAAAAATTTAACAATTGAAGTCCCTCTGAAATAATGATGGCTCATGATCACATAGAACACTATATTTAAAGTTTATGACAAAGTAGATGTATATGTGGTTTGTTATTAAGTGGAATTAAACGTATGACAAATGACTCATGTGTCATCATTATGTGTGTAATGGTGCTACTCACATTTTAACCCTCTCCAAATTTTTGTACTCAGGGGTCACAGTTTGGCGTACATGTGTGAACATTTTAATAAATCACAGTTTATGCGTTAATATTGTGGTAAACATCTTTTAGGTGCTGCCCTGTGTGCGTGCAGCGGTTAAAAATGAGGCCCCAGGACAATTAAAAAAAAAAAAAAAAGTCCAAACTTAAGCTCTCATAGGTGGAAGAAGTATGTATGTACGTACGTACGTGTATGAGGAAGAACTTTGTGGTAACAGGAAGGAATTAATTCTGGAGCTGACTGTGATGCAGCATTGACCTTAAATATGTGTATTTACTGTAAAGAAAAAAAAAAAGAGAAAGTTGACTAAATGTGACAAGCACATGTTGTTTTCCAGGATATTTCTGTGAAGACAAAAGAGATCCTCACCAATTTGTCAGCACTGTCTGCTGAGTGTGCAGACTCTAAAATCACTTTGGAAGCTTTAAAGCAGCATCACTTCCCCCCGGCAACGGAGAACTTCTTGTTTCATTTGGCAGCTGCTGAGCAGCTTTTAAGGGTATAACCCTGTTCGACACAGACGCCGTACTGCAGGACAACATCGTTCTCCACAACAGGAACTCCAGCCAGCTCAAAGACGTTTGGATTCTCACGGTTGGATGCGCACACTTTTTCATGATGTGATCTCACTACTTTTGATTTTTATGGTTGTAAAAGCCTGAAAACTACTTGCTTAAAAAAAAAAAATCTGTATGACACTTTTGATGTATATTTAACTGTGAACAGTTCTTGACAAATTTGCCAGTTTGAAAATCACTGTTTTATAAGAAAATGGGCATGAAAACTCATTCTAATTAGCAGCAGTAAAGACAGATTTCACTTGGCTGTCGTGTGGAGAATCATTTGGAATTCATATTTGTGGTCTCTTGGTGCAGAGGGTCAGACTGCTGCTTAAAACTACTGCATCTACTATACCTTGAAAATGTGATGCTGCGTCTCATTGCAGCAGCTGCACACCTCTCGCTGTACTCGTCACCCGTTGATGTCATAAGTGGTGTGACTAGCTGTCGCATTTAAAAGGCTGCTTGTGAAGTGGGCCGTGTTGGCAGCCTTCTTTCCCCAACAAATGAAGGGTACAGTTGGATCCTTCATGGCCCAAAACAATCCCACAAGTCATTGTGTGATTTTTTTTTTATTTTTTTTTTATTTCCCCAACCCCAAGACAAAACTAATGGTTAAAAAAAAACTACAGCACTGCACTTGTAGAGTTTCTAATTCCACAAAATTTTACCTTAAAAAAATTTCAAGCTTAAAGTTCTGTTAGAAGTAGCTTTTCATAAGCTAAATTAGATGTGATCAAATGTCAGGAGTATGTATTTAGTTCATGAAGTTGAATCAAAGTGGGTTGTTTTGTGTTTTTGCGGTGTTGGACCCCCCCCCCCCCCCCCCCCCACACACACACTTTTTCCTTTTCTGAATTCTTTTTCAGATACTTTTCACAGAACACTGGTTATCTTTGCCATGAACAATTTGTCATTGCTTTTTGGCGCTTGGTTTCTCACTGATAACTCCATCCCAATTTTGGTGGTGTAGGTAAATCCATAACAGAAAAATGAGTGATTGAGGAACTTTTAAGTGAGATTTAATGCAAAATGTACACCAAATGGGCTTTTCAATATTAAATTCAAATGTCCAAAAAATCCACAATCTGGATCAAACTTCGTCAGATGAAGTGAGTGTTAGTCTGCACCTCACTATCAAATATGTCTGATTGGGTCACATTTGATTAAAATATAAAGTCAAATATACATTAAATGGGGCTTTCAATATTAAATTTAAATGGCCACAAAAATCTGTCATTTGGATCAGAGTCGGATTGAACTTTTTTTTTTTTTTTTGATAAATGATACCATCCTACCTAACACTCAAATATGAAAGTTTTTTTTTTTGACAGTTACGAATTTTTGAACATTCGTTCAATGTTCAAGATGGGGATTTTTTTTTTCTGACTTTGACCCATGACCTTGAAAATTTAATCAGTTCTTACCTATCAGCATATGAATCTTCAGTAAAAATGTCATGATATATGAAAAATTGTGGGCTCCACGCTGTTCACAAACACACAAACAAGCAGGAGTGAAAACATAGCCTCCTCCAACTTTGCCAGTGGAGGTAATAATGCTTTTAGACTCCATACGTACAATTGTAAATAACATTTGTAAGTAAAGAAAAATAAATGCTGAAAAACGACAAATTACATCATGGGTTATGCCCAGGCACCACAGTGGCAGTGTTGCCTCACAGTAAGGAGGCCATGGGATCGATTCCCACCTGTGGCCTTTCGGGGTGGAGTTTGCATGTTCTTCCCAGGTTTGTGTGGGTTCCCTCCTGGTGCTCTGGCTCCCTCCCACATTCTAAACACATGCAGGTTAGGTGAGTTTGCTTGTAGGTGTGTGTGCAGGTGTAAATGTGTCTGTCTACAGTGGAAAAAATAAGTATTTGATCCAGTCGATTTTGCGTTTTCCCACCTACACAGAATGGAGAGGTCTGCAGTTTTTTATCACGGGTACACTTCAACTGTAAGAGACAATCTTAAAAAAAAAAAAGATTTTTATATACTTATTCCATGCAATAAAATGCAAATTAATTATTTGATCACCTACCAACCAGCAAGAATTCTGGCTCACACAGACCTGTTAGTTTTTCTTTAAGAAGCCCTTTTATTTTGCACTCTTTACCTGTATTCAGGGCTGGACTGGGGAAATTTTTCAGGCCAGGCATTTTAACCAAGACCAGGCCACCACCGGGTATCGAAGGGGAAAAAAATTAAGCCTGCTGTGAGTTTTTTTTTTTTTTTGGTCCCTTAACCGATCAATGTGCAGCAGGAGACACATACATTTTAACACTAGAAGCAGCATTATGAAAAGTTCTCCCGAAATACAGTTATCATAGGCTTATCAAAAGTACGATCTATTGACAGTAGGTCACATTACTTTGTAGACATAAGCCATGAGTTCATTCAGCTAGGTTACGTGACTGGCAGAGTTAGCACGAACGAAAATAATATCCAACCTTAATTCATATCTGATTGACCCAGTTATACAGCACTTTACTTCTGACCAGAAGATCAGAATGTCTCTCTCACACACAGATGTCTGATTTATGAACAAGTTAGGTTGCTGTTCAATTAATAGCTGAAGTTAACCTTCACTTACCATCATGGCCATAGTGGTCCCCGCCTCACTTTATGGTCACCCTTTCTTGACTTTAATGAAAATATATACTTGTTTTATAAAAAGTAAAATAAAGACCTCTTTCTTGACCTCATATTTAACTGTTGACAGCACTGTAACAGTAAAACTTGTAATTTCTAACCTACATTTTTAATAAATGTAACTATTAAATTCTTTCTAACATTTTTCTAACATTTACATTTTCTCTAAACATTTTACTTGTCGCAATTATTATTATTTTAAGTAGTATTAGTAGTTGTAGTTAAAAAAAAAAAGGCTTCAAAACTGGACCTTTAATCTAGGGGTGTTGTGAGGGGGGGGACATCCTTGCCCCACGCCCCCATTCCATCTGGATTCGCCCCTGCTTTGGCGTTTGAATGGATAACATTTATTTATGCAGAAAACATGACCAGATTTACAGGTCAGACAGTTTTATTGCGTTTTCACATCATGCGCTCCCCAGAAAGAGAGTTTAGGTGCATTTGAGTGGAAAATAGTGTTAGTTGTTGAGCGTCGCGGAGGATCAGCTGTTTTAACGTGCAGATACAGAGCGGCTCAGCTCTAAATAAAGGAGGGAAAAAAGCATAAAAATGTCTTTGTAAAGCTCAGTGCAGATGTGCTGTTATCACCGTGCTTTAAGAGGTGACAACGAGTTGTAGCTGCTACAAAAAAAAAAAAAAACCGCGGATGAAAAGCTCACAGCTCCCTTTACTTCATTAAAAAAAATAAAAAATCCGTAGGCCAGCGGGCAAATGCCCGGTGTGCAATACTTTTAGTCCAGTGGTGCCTGTATTAATTGCACCTGTTTGAACTTGTTACCTGTATAAAAGACACCTGTTCACACAATCAATCACACTCCAACCTGTCCACCACAGCCAAGACTGAGCTGTAGGGACACCAGGGACAAAATTATAGACCTGCAAAAGGCTGGGATGGACTACAGGACAACAGGAAAGCAGCTTGGTGAGAAGGCAACAATTGCTGGTGTAATTATTAGAAAATGGAAGAAACACAAGATGACTGTCAATGTTCCTCGGTCTGGGGCTCCATCCAAGATCTCACCTCGTGAGGTAAGGATGATTCTGAGAAAGCCCAGAACAACACGGGAGGACCTGGTGAATGACCTGAAGAGAGCTGGGACCACAGTCACAAAGATTACATTAGTAACACATGATGCTGTCATGGTTTAAAATCCTGCAGGGCAGCAAGGTCCCCCTACTCAGGCCAGCACGTCCAGGCCCTTTTGAAGTTCACCAGTGACCATCTGCATTATCCAGAGGAGGCATGGGAGAAGGTCATGTGGTCAGATGAGACCAAAATGGAGCTTTTCGGTGTCAACTCCACTCGCTGTGTTTGGGGGAAGAAGGATGAGAAGAACCACAAGAACACTGTTCCAACCATGAAGCACGAGGATGGAAACATACTTTGGTGGTGCTTTTCTGCAAAGGGGACAGGACGACTGCATCGTATTGAATGGAGAACGGACGATCATGTATCACAGCACAGTGGGTTAGTGGTTAGCACTGGTGCCTAAGAGCAAGAAGGTCGTGGGATTGATTCCCAGCCTTTCTGTGTGGAGTTTGCATGTTCTCCCCATGTCTGTGTGGGTTTCCTCCAGGCACTCAGGTTTCCTCCCACAATCAAAAACATGCTTATTTAGGGTCTGCTCCTTTCTCTGCCCCTAACCAAGGCTACATCTGGAGTTGGTCCCCAGGCACCGGACTGGCTGCCCACTGTTCCTAGTGGTTGGATTGTGTCCAACTGTAATTGGGATGGATTAAATGCAGAGGACAAGTTTTGTTGTATGTATGTATGTGCAATGACAAAGTTTCTACTCTAATTCTATTCTAATTTTGGCAAACAACCTCCTTCCCTCAGTAAGAGCATTGAAGATGGGTCATGGCATGACAATGACCCCAAACACACAGCCAGGGCAACTAAGGAGGGGTTCTGTAAGAAGCACTTCAAGGTCCTGGAGTGGCCTGGCCAGTCTCCAGACCTGAACTCAATAGAAAATCTTTGGAGGGAGCTGAAACTCCAAACCAGAAAGATCTGGAGAAGATCTGTGTGGAGGAGTAGACCAAAATCCCTGTTGCAGTATATGAACACTTGGTCAAGAACTACAGGAAACATCTGAGCTCTGTAATTACAAAGGTTTCTGTACCAAATATTAAGGTCTGTTTTTCTATTGTATTCAAATACTTATTTCATGCAATAAAATGCAAATTATAAAAAAAATTAAAATAAAAATCATACAATGTGACTTTCTGGATTTTTTTTTCCTAGATTCTGTCTCTCAGTTGAAGTGCACCTATGACACGAATTACAGACCTCTCCATTCTTTGTAGGTGGGAAAATCGACAGTGGATCAAATACTTATTTGCACACTTTATATGTGGCCCTGTGACAGACTGGTATCCTGTCCAGGGTGTACCCTGCCTCACACCATATGTCCGCTGGGATAGGCTCCAGCACCAGCCCAGTGGTGTGTGTGTGTAAAATGTTTCACAGTGAAGCTGACAGTCTGGAGACGTGACTGATGATGATACATGAGGCCCATAAGACTGAGTTCTGAAGCTCGCTGCAAAATGTGATTCTGATGTGTTCAACAATGTCACATTTTCTATTTTAATGACTGCACTGCCACAACTAATATACTTTAATCTGACGCTTTAAAAAAAAAAGTTAGACAAAGGAATAATGTGTAACAATTGATACAATGATTTTTTTTTTTAATCTTGCATAATTGTTACACTGTTCAGGATTTTTTTTAAAACAAATGTATAGTTTCACTATTTGGTGATCTTTCTTGATCATACATGTTGACCTTTCCCCCCCTCATCAGCTCAGAGTGAGTGCAATATGTACATCCCTAAGTCATGTAGTTGGAACTGTATGGGGCTGCATGCGGTGATTCTTTCATTGACTTTAACTTCTGTTTCATTACGGACCGTATGAACCAAATATATTTCATGTTTTGTGTGATCAGCTTCATTTTATTTAATTAATATACGTGTTCCTGCATTTAAGGTTCGTGACACATCTTTGCTAAGGGCTATCCGGTCCCTATACGACCGCAGCAGGAGCTTGGTTCACACTGCCAGTAGTAAGTCAAACCTGTTTCCAGTGCACGTTGGCCTCCGCCAGGGCTGCCCTTTGTCACCGGTTCTGTTCATTATTTTTATAGACAGAATTTCTAGATGCAGCCAGGGTGTAGAGGGGGTCTGGTTTGGGAACCACAGAATCTCGTCTCTGCTGTTTGCGGACGATGTGGTTCTGTTGGCTTCGTCAAATCAGGACCTTCAGCGTGCACTGGGGCGGTTTGCAGCCGAGTGTGAGGCGTCCGGGATGAAAATCAGCACCTCCAAATCCGAGGCCATGGTTCTCGACCGGAAAAAGGTGCTTTGCCCTCTTCGGGTGGGTGGAGTGTCCTTGCCTCAAGTGGAGGAGTTTAAGTATCTCGGGGTCTTGTTCACGAGCGAGGGACGGATGGAGCGTGAGATCGATAGACGGATCCGTGCAGCATCTGCAGTGATGCGGTCGCTGTATCGGACCGTCGTGGTGAAGAGAGAGCTGAGTAGGGGGGCAAAGCTCTCGATTTACCGATCGATCTATGTTCCGATCCTCACCTATGGTCATGAGATTTGGCTCATGACCGAAAAAACGAGATCGCGAGTACAAGCGGCCGAGATGAGTTTCCTCCGCAGGGTGGCTGGGCACTCCCTTAGAGATAGGGTGAGGAGCTCGGTCACTCGGGAGGAGCTCGGAGTCGAGCCGCTGCTCCTCCACGTCGAAAGGAGTCAGTTGAGGTGGCTCGGGCATCTTTTCCGGATGCCCCCTGGACGCCTCGCTGGAGAGGTGTTCCAGGCACATCCCATTGGGAGGAGGCCCCGGGGAAGACCCAGGACACGCTGGAGGGACTACATCTCTCAGCTGGCTTGGGAACGCCTTGGGGTTCCCCCGGAGGAGCTGGGGGAGGTGTGTGTGGATCGGGAGGTCTGGGCGGCTTTGCTTGAGCTGCTGCCCCCGCGACCCGACTCCGGATAAAGCGGAAGAAAATGGATGGATGGATAGAGCAACTTTTGGCTAGTAATGAGGTTTTAAAAAAATTTGAATATTTCAAACAGATGATGTTAACAGGCGATTGTAATCATAATTATCTGCGAAAGCAGTATCCACAAAATACTGAGTCTTTAAGGAGCAAAGGTGGGCAGAAGGTCCCAAGATTGTCAACAAATGTAAGAAAACTGAAATGTAACGAAAAACCAGTGTTCCTCAAAGAAAGATTGGAAGGAATTTGCATATTTCTCCCTCTACAGTGCAATATCATTAAAGGAGTCAAGGAATCTGGTGGGACAAAATAGAATGTGTGCTCCGGACTAGTGGCTGTGCGATAGATTGGCATCCTGTCTGGGGTAACCTGCCTTCTGCCCTGTGACCCCAGCGATTGGTTCCAGCTCCCCAACAAACCTTAATTGGAATAAGCAGGTATACAAAATGAACGCTCCAGACGAAAATGACCATTCAGACTGCTATCAGCAACAAATCCAAAAGCCAGGGTCTGTCATTTATGGGATTGTGTCAGTCCACTTGGCAAATGCAATGATAACTCCACTGTTGCACACGTTAAGAAGTATTTGCAGGGAAAATTTGACAATACCTGAAATGCTTTATAGTGTGATAAACGTATTGCCAAAACATCTGACTTGTGACAAGGAATGGCAACATTACACAGCGGTAAACTGTGTGCCCCAGCGTATCTATATTATAATAGCCAAGTGGCCTCTGTGCGTTACTCTGTGCATGGCTTCATTCACACAAAAACCGGGGAGAGCCAACATTTGCCATTTGGTATGCTTATGTATTTTAGGTCAAGGATGAACATTATGAAAACAGAAATTTGATAGGACTAATATTTTTTGGGGAAATTAGCAATTTTAGCTAACCAGTAAATAGTGGACATTGTGCTGCAATGCACCATGGGAGTTCGTAGTTTTGGGGTTTTAAATGTTATTGTGGTTCATGTTAGTTTAACAGTGTTATTAGTGTTATTGATGTATTGTGTTTTTGTAGTTCAATTGGTTTTGTCAGTTTAGTTTGTAATGTTGTCATTACCAGGAATGAAAAGTGTATTGCTTTTGATGTCTTCCGCCAGTCTGTTTGTGCATGTGTAAAAATTTAAAGAACCTCCTTGCAGTAGAATGAAGAAAAAAATAGAAGCTCTGTGTGCGTGCGGCTGGGGACAGGTGACACTTGCTATGCTTATGCATTTTGGGTCAAGAATGAACAGCGCCAAAACAGAATGTTGATAAGACAAATATTTTTTGGAGAAACTACGGATATTAACTACAGTTGCTAATTAGATTGTGAAATAACATGTCATTCCAGCAGGGGGCAGTAAATCTTTATATTAAAAGTGTAAGTGCATGCGTGTGTGACTTTATTTAGTAAATTCAATGCAAGTACATAATATAATTGTAAATATGTTAATAAAATACATGGATGACACAAGAAAATGAAAACACTTATTTCCATTGTGGTCTATTTAAAAATCAAATGACCAAATAGAAATAATAATATAATAGTAATAATACTGATAGTAATAATAATAGTGTGTGCATATAAGAACCTACAAAATTTATAAATGCATTAAGACAGTAAATTAACATAAAAATGACATAATTTACAGGAAAGGGTTGAGTTCCTCTTCTAAAAATTGTTGAGGTCTAAGGTTCAAAAAACATTCTGGACTCACACGCCTTTCTAAATCAGTTTTATAAACACTACCCAATCTAGAGCCTGTGGATCTCCACGGGCAACACACTAGTTGTTATTTTGGAATATGTCACAGGCTTGAAATGCAGGAATGGATGTATATTAAATGAAATGAAGTTGACGAAACAAAACATGAAATACCCTTGGTTCATGCTCTGAAATGAAATAGAAGCCAAAGTCTCACCCCCCAATTTTTGATACTGTCCCAACTTTTTTTCTGGTTTGGGGATGTAGAAATGTTTCTGTAAGTTAAAAAATTTAACATATTTACATAAACACAACTTTCAAGTGAATACATTTACGGCCATGCTTCCTTTAATACATTAAACAGTGCTTTACACAAAATGTTTCCACATCCTAAGAGAAAAATGTTCATTACAGTTGTGCCTTCATATACTTGAATGTATTCATGCACTGCTCACAGTCCTCTGTGGTAGAATAAATGCCCATCAGATGCTGCAGCCTGCAGCTCCTCCTCCAGGTTTTCCTTCTTAATCTGGAATACGAGGTCAGAGTCAGCTGAGCCCATCACCAGAAAACATTTAGGAGCATTATGATGGTGAATCTTACCGTTCCCAGTTGTGAAAAGATACTAAATGAGACGGGGATCATCAGGCCAAAGACTAATGTGAAGCTGATCGGTGAGAGAGCAGAGACCAGCTGAGAATTCCTCCTGAAAAATCGTATTCTGTAAAATGGTCTTTGTGAACTCTGACAAGTGTGTTATCCATAATACAAACACCAAGAAAGATGTGTAAGATGCAAAAACTCATACAACGTCATTCATAAAACAGTCTCAGAAAAACATTAAAAGTGACACGCTGTGACCACACACACACACACACACACACACACGACAGTGGTGCAGCAACTGACCTGCGTAAAAGAAAAACCAGGAGATTAGGCACCGCAGCAGATGTACCCATTAGAGCAGCCCGTGAGCATGCGGTGTCTATCACGGCCTGAACAAAGACCCAAACAGGCTCACATCAGTGGTCAAAGAGCATCTATGACTTAGAAACAGAACCACTGTCAAAAGTAAGAGTTCTCATTCAGCAGACGTGTATTAGGAGAAACTCAGTTTCAACTAGCGCACCGCACTCAGACAGCAAACCTCTGCCGACACTAGTTTCCAATTCCACAACTTTCTACCTTGGGGGGGGGTTTCAAAGTCAAAGTCCTTTTAGATGTGGCTATTCATAAGCTAAATCTGATGTGATCAAATACCAAGAGTATGTATTTAGTTTATGCATTTGGAATATGAATATTCAAATGACAGGCTGTTTAATGTCAAATTCAAACCTCCACAAAATCCAGATCAGATGCGGATAAACTTGTGTAAGTCGACAGCGAGTACCAGGCTGCCCCTCCTTGTCAAATATCAAAATGATACAGGCATTACTGAATGACAGTGCAAAATGTAAAGCAAATGCTTCTCAATGTCAAATATTACAATGGCTGATGCACTTTTGTTTGCGATATAATGCAAAATATACATCAAATGGGAATTTCAATACTAAATTTAAACAGACAAAATCTGCAATTCAGATCAAACATTGCCAGTTCCTGCAAATTGTCATCCTACGTAACTCTATTAAGAAATGTGATTATTTTTGAAAGAGTTATGAATTTTTGAAAATGCGTGCAATGTTAAAGGACAGGGATTTTTCCTGACCTTGACCTTTGACCTTGTTTATGTGTATAAAGTTTGATGAAAATCAAATTCGAATTGCAAGCTGTAGAGTGTTCACAAATAGACAGGGGTGAAAACATAACCTCCCCCCAACTGTTTTGGCAGAGGTAATAATTGACATTTCAAAGTCTTCAACTTGAATAAGTGCATTAAAAAGTGAAGTAGAATCACATGTGAACAAACAGCAGTGCCCACTAGATGTAGGCTTTTGAAATAAAAGAAACACTTTTCAAACTACATGTCACTTAACAAAAGCAGTGTACGGTGCATCTGGAAAGTATTCACAGCCCTTCAATTTTTCCACATTTTATGTTAAACCCATATTCCAAAATGGAGTAAATTCATTTTCCCCGCTCAGAATTCTAGGCTATTCACAACACCCCATAATGACAACATGAAAAAGTTTTTTTTTTTGCGCATTTATTAAAAATAATAAGTATGAAATCACATGTACATAAGTATTCACAACCTTTACTCAATTCTGATGCACCTTTGACAGCAATTAAAGCCTCAAGCCGAAAGCAAAAAGCAAATCAATTTTAGCACAGCAGGCAAAGAGAAAAAAAAAAAAAACAAGAAAAAAAAAAACATTGGCAGTTCAGAGGTGGAGGTACTGCTGCAGGAAATCAGCCACGAGAAGAACATTTTGTTCAGTAGCCTCAGTGCAGGTTACACCAACACCAACAAAGAGTAAGCATGGGGGCTGTCACACATGTACTGAATGCAGTATCCAGAAAAGGACACACAACCGAGGAGGTAAAAAAAAAAATGGTTTGATTTAAAACCTGACACAAAAACAAACAAACAAAAAACCCAAAACAAAACAAACAAAACATCTCAAAATCCCGATGGAAGCCAAAAGCTGTCCCGAGTTGGACCAGCGCATCGGGGCCATCATCGGGGAGACGGCACTCTCAGGTAGGCTGTGGGAAAATTCTAAATCCTTTTACATGTAAATTTTTTTTTTTTTAGGAGTACCATTGATTGTGTATCTGGATACAGACCCGGGCCCAGAAGCAACGCTTCCATCCCCTCCCTGTGCAGCTGCTACTCCACTTGATTAATGTTAAAGTGTTGGTACACTGTAATAAAAACTGAAGTTCACCAGCTGCCTTGAAAATGTGAGTCAATTCAACTATCAGTTAACTTACCTTAAAGATAAGCTTCATTTCAACTCAGAATTAGTGAAGACAATGGATAGTTTTAAGTTCAGATTTTGAAAACATATAAACTTGAGTCCAATATCCTAAACTTGCCATTACAAGTGGAGGAAATGAGAAGAAATAAGCTCACTTAACTTAACGGGGGCTATCATTTTTTACAGTGTACAATGAATTTATTTTAAAATAAGAATTACTCTGTAAATTACCAAAACATAACATGTAATAAGGAACAGATATCACAGAAATATCATTGCAATATCGTATGGTAACGCAACCCATGTAAGGACAGGTTGACACTGAAATGTGTGTAAGAGTACTCCTGAGTGTTCGTAGGATTTGTTCTTACCTAAGAACAAATCCTTGATATGAAATTTTTCATGAATGCCACAATCTTCATAAAAACGTCATAAGCAGGACTTAGGAACAAATATGTTCTTAAGAACGGTTCGTGAATGAGGCCCATTGTCCTGATGAAAGATGAACCATCTCTGTACATTGGTGCATTCATCTTTCCCTCAATCCTGACTAGTCTCCCAGTTCCTGCCGCTGAAAAACATCCCCACAGTATGATGCTGTCACCACCATGCTTCACTGTAGGGATGGTGCCTGGTTTCCTCCAAACATGACACCTGACATTAACGCTAAAGAGTTCAATCTTTGTCTCATAAGACCAGAGAATTTTGTTTGTCATGGTCAGAGTCCATCAGGTGCCTTTTGGCAAACTGCTCCAATTTCTAAAAATTACCAGACATCTTCACCTTTTCTTTCTTCTAAGCTCTGTGCAGTGGGCAGTCTTCCTTGTGCCCAACACAGAGCAGGTGGTCCAGTCTTGGAGTTGTAGGGCACCGGCCCCCAGCCACAACACAAGACAGGGCCCAAAAACCCATGAGGAGAGTGGCTCAATGCTCCACTTGGGACCACTCACGAAGGTGTGTGCTAGCAGCATCCTGAGGCATTGCTGCACCAACTCCAGCCATGAGGGTAGAAGGCAGGGTGGCCCAGACAACCCGATAGCACACCACTTCCACTCCATGGCCACTCCTGCCTCTACCTATGGAAATGGACCAGGAAGACACATTCCCCAGATTCAACATTTGGCCCACAGACACTCCCACCACCCCAATCCCATGGTCATAGGTGGGGACTCCCCCAACCCCGGCCACACACAATGACCCCCTTCAAGCTCCTGCTCAGCCACATTATATATAGTATATGGAGTGTATGCAAAAAGTCATTCAGCAAATGTGCTTCATGACTTTGACCCTCTGGATAAAACATTTTAGTTTAGTTTATAGTTTATTTTTTCCACTTACCTGTCTTCCTGCTGCTTTAGAGATGCAGACAGGATTCCCACTGGAATCAAACACTTGGATCCCGCTGTCTGACTCCTCACTTCTGACAATCAACACAGAGAAGGCGGCCAGAGAGGCTGGGAGAGTTACAGCACACTTTAGTACAAACCCGGCCAGAGCCAAGTCAACTACATTTATAATGAAATCACAACAAACATGGCAAAAAAATTTTTTTTTTAAAAATAAAAAAAAATTACCTGCCTCGAGAACAGTGGTGGGCACAGTTCCGATATTCTGCTAACCGCTAATTATCGAAGATAATGTCTTCATTATCGGATTAGCTTTTCAGATAACTTTGAAAACCATCATCGGACCAATTATCTTCCGATAAGTTTTGGTCCGATAATTTTTAGACCGCGAACATTTTTTGCAGACGTAGCTTTTTGTAGTACATGCACAGTTCTATCCTCCACAAACAGAAGAGAGCTGGTTCTAGAAGAAACTGCTCTATCCTCTGCAGACAAAAGAGAACTGGTCATAGAAAAGAAAAAAGCTCATTTCTTTTGACCCCATACTGATACTCTGGCAATAGCACCCAAGTCATCCAGAGGCATAGAGTTTTAATTTATGGTTAAAATTTTAACCAAACAAATTTTGGACAAGTTATTTAAATTAACGTCACGTCTGAAGTTTTATAAAATGAAAATATCAGATATATGTTTTAGTTTTAAAGTAATGCACTAATTTTGAAGCTTTTAGTGTGGACATGATGTGTTCAGGTGCATTATGGGTATCTCAGTATATTCACGACAGGAGAAATGCATTTGAGATGCTCTGATCAGGCTCCACATGGACAACAGCATTAAATTCTTTGTATATTGTGCCTAAACTCTAGTGAATATATTCTCTGGGTTTATAGACATTGTTATTGTGTTTGTTTCATGTAAAAATGCCAGAAGAAGCCCAGATTGTTTCTCAAAGCCAAAACGTCGGTTCAATTGTGATTCAGGCTGTCAAAATGCATAGAACAGTGCCATCTACTGGCGACCGGTTATATAACATTGTTGTCACCCGCAGGATTTTAAAATTATCTGTAGGTTTCCAAAACCTGAGAGACCTGACACATGGAGATAAAAAAAAAAAAAAAATCATAGATCTGACAGGTTTAGTTGTACAGTGTGTGGTGTCAGCCACACGGTAAAAACAACATGTTGTGTGGGCCGCCAGAAGAGGAGGTACTGCTGGCCCACCACCAGAGGGCGCCCTGTCTGGAGTGCGGGCTCCAGGCACCAGAGGGCGCAGCCGCCTCACAGGAGCAGCCAGGGTGACAGCTGTCAGGCATCACCTGCAACAGCTGTTACCAATCATCTGATCGGCAGGAGTATATCAGCAGGACGACGTCTCCACCTCTTTGCCGAGATATCGTTCTACCTGGAAGGTAACGTACCTCAGCTGTCTGCTTGACAATATCCTTTGTGACTTTTGTGCATTATCTTTTGGACTGTTTTTCCCAACGAGAGGTGGAGGTAGCTTTCCTGCCGTGCTGATTCCTGGGTGCAAACGCATCCTCATTCACTTGCTTTTTGTTCCTCGCCAGCAGTACCAGATCCGACACACGGAGGCAGTGGCCACCTGGGAGTTCGGCACTTGGCGGCTCCAGTATTCCCGGGGTCTGGTGGCGGAGGAAATCGTGTGGTTCTGGTTCTGCTTTGGACAGGCGTCTCCTATCTTCGAGCCTGCCCACACGACACCTTGTGAATTGACTATTGTCTATTGTTGCAATCTGTTGTATTTGTTGTGCACATTCACAACAGTAAAGTGTTGTTATTTGACCTATTCCATTGTCCGTTCATTTGGGCCCCCTGTTGTGGGTCCGTGTACCTACACTTTCCCAACAGGATATCTCGGCCATCGTCATGGATCCCGAGGGGCGTCAACCGGCTGTTGAACGGCCAATGGAAGAACAGGGCACACAGGCGTCCGCAGGAGGAATGATCGGTGAGTTGCAGCGGATCCTCACCGCTTTCACGGCTCGGTTGGATTTAATGACCGAGCAGAACGTCCTCCTTAACCGCAGGGTGGAGGCTCTCGCCGCGCAGGTGGAAGCGCGCCCTCAGGGCGCTGCTGCGGCTCTCCCTCCTGTCGACCCTGTGCGTACAAGTGACGTTCCACAGGTCGTTCAACGACCCCCCCCCACCTTCCCCTGAAGCATACATAAGCCCTCCAGAGCCGTACGGAGGTTGTGTGGAGACGTGCGCGGACTTCCTTATGCAGTGTTCGCTCGTCTTCGCACAACGTCCTGTCATGTACGCGACTGATGCCAGCAAGATAGCTTATGTAATAAACCTGCTTCGTGGTGAGGCACGCGCTTGGGCTACAGCGCTCTGGGAGAAATTCACGGCTCCTTCTGACATATGATGGGTTTGTGAGGGAGTTCAGAACAGTGTTCGATCACCCAAATAGAGGAGAGACCGCTTCAGCCGTGCTGCTGTCAATGAGACAGGGGCGCCGGAGCGCAGCTGCCTATGCAGTCGACTTCCGCATCGCGGCTGCGAGGTCCGGCTGGAATAGCACTGCCCTCCGCGCCGCCTTTGTAAACGGACTGTCATTGGTTCTAAAGGAGCACCTGGTGGCTAAGGAAGAACCGCGGGATTTAGATGGGCTTATTGATCTCGTCATACGATTAGACAATCGGTTAGAAGAACGCCGTCGGGAACGAGCCGAAGGGCGTGGCCGGGCACGCGCCGTCCCTCTCCCTTCCGGTTCCGACCGCGTTCCGCCCTCCCCACGCTCCACGGCCCCTGCGCTCCGTGTGGTTACAGCTCCCCCTGCTGACGAAGCTATGGACACGAGCAGGGCCACATTTAGGGCACCAGATAGACAGAGGAGGCTGGCCCGTGGAGCGTGTTTTGTTTGTGGCTCGATAGAGCATCAGGTAAGAGACTGCCCCGAGCGGTTAAACACCAACGCCCGCCCCTAGAAACTGGGCTAGGGGTGGGCCGAGACATTCACGTGGGACACACCCACATTGCCACACGACTCCCAGTTACAATCCTTTATGAGGATTTAACCTGAAGGCCCCAGCACTGGTGGACACGGGCTCTGAAGGGAATCTGTTAGACAGCAGATGGGCCAGGGAGATAGGGTTCCCTCTGGTGGCGCTTACCTCGCCTGTGCAGGTGCGGGCACTAGATGGCTCCCTACTCCCTGCAATCACACATAAGACACCATCTGTAACTCTGGTGGTGTCAGGAAATCACCGGGAGGAGATCGAGTTTTTTGTGACTCCTGCTACCTCCCGTGTGATTTTAGGGTTCCCCTGGATGTTAAAACACAATCCCCGGATCGATTGGCCGTCCGGGGTAGTGGTTCAGTGGAGCGAGACCTGCCATCGGGTATGTTTAGGTTCCTCGGTTCCTCCCGGTTCCCAGGCTAAGGAGGAGGTCAGAGTCCCGCCCAATCTAGGGACGGTGCCGGTGGAGTACCATGACCTTGTGGATGTATTCAGTAAGGATCTGGCGCTCACCCTTCCCCCCCACCGTCCGTACGATTGTGCCATTGATTTGGTTCCGGGCGTTGAGATCCCGTCCAGCAGGTTGTACAACCTCTCACGACCTGAGCGCGAATCAATGGAGACCTACATCCGGGACTCTTTAGCTGCCGGGTTGATCCGGAATTCCACCTCCCCAATGGGTGCAGGTTTCTTTTTTGTGGGAAAAAAGGATGGCGGACTACGTCCATGCATTGATTACAGGGGGCTGAACGAAATCACGGTTCGTAACCGATACCCATTGCCCTTGTTGGATTCAGTGTTCACGCCCCTGCATGGAGCCCAAATGTTCACCAAGCTCGATCTTAGAAATGCGTATCACCTGGTTCGGATCTGGAAGGGAGACGAGTGGAAGACGGCATTTAACACCCCGTTAGGTCACTTTGAGTACCTGGTCATGCCGTTCGGTCTTACAAACGCCCCTGCGACGTTCCAAGCATTGGTTAATGATGTCTTGCGGGATTTCCTGCACCGATTCGTCTTCGTATATCTGGATGATATACTCATCTTCTCTCCGGACCCTGAGACCCATGTCCGGCATGTACGTCAGGTCCTGCAGCGGTTGTTGGAGAACCGACTGTTTGTGAAGGGCGAGAAGTGCAAGTTTCACCGCACTTCTTTGTCCTTCCTGGGGTTTATCATCTCCCCCAACTCCGTCGCTCCTGATCCGGCCAAGGTTGCGGCGGTGACAGACTGGCCCCAACCCACTAGCCGTAGGAAGCTGCAACAGTTCTTCGGCTTTGCTAATTTCTACAGGAGGTTCATTAAGGGCTACAGTCAGGTAGTTAGCCCCCTGACAGCCCTGACCTCACCAAAAGTCCCCTTCACCTGGTCGGATCGTTGCGATGCCGCGGTCAAGGAGTTGAAACGGCGCTTCTCGTCTGCACCCGTTCTGGTGCAGCCCGATCCTAGTCGCCAGTTAGTGGTTGAAGTGGACGCCTCGGACTCAGGGATAGGAGCCGTGCTTTCCCAGAGCGGGAAGACCGATAAGGTCCTTCACCCGTGTGCCTATTTTTCCCGCAGGTTGACCCCGGCCGAACGGAACTATGACGTCGGCAATCGAGAACTCCTTGCGGTGAAAGAGGCTCTTGAAGAGTGGAGACATCTGTTGGAGGGAACGTCCGTGCCATTCACGGTTTTCACTGACCACCAGAACCTGGAGTATATCAGGACCGCCAAGCGGCTGAACCCCAGGCAAGCCCGCTGGTCACTGTTCTTCGGCCGTTTTGACTTCCGGATCACCTACCGTCCCGGGACCAAGAACCAGAGATCGGATGCCTTGTCCCGGGTACATGAAGATGAAGTCAAAACGGAGCTGTCGGATCCACCGGAACCCATCATCCCGGAGTCCACTATCGTGGCCACCCTCACCTGGGACGTAGAGAGAACCGTCCGGGAGGCCCTGGCATGAAGCCCGGACCCCGGAACTGGGCCGAAGAACAGACTCTACGTCCCACCAGAAGCTAGGGCTGCAGTCCTGGACTTCTGTCACGGCTCTAAGCTCTCCCGTCATCCAGGGGTGCGAAGAACCGTGGCAGTTGTCCGGCAGCGCTTCTGGTGGGCGTCCCTAGAGGCCGACGTCCGGGATTATATCCAGGCCTGCACCACCTGCGCCAGGGGCAAGGCTGACCATCGCAGGGCTTCGGGACTGCTCCAGCCTCTGCCCGTGCCCCATCGCCCCTGGTCCCACATCGGCCTGGATTTTGTCACGGGCCTCCCGCCGTCCCAGGGCAACACCACCATCCTCACGATAGTGGACCGATTCTCCAAGGCGGCCCACTTCGTGGCCCTCCCGAAGCTCCCGACGGCCCAGGAGACAGCGGACCTCCTGGTCCACCACGTCGTCCGGTTGCATGGGATCCCAACAGACATCGTCTCCGATCGCGGTCCCCAGTTCTCCTCGCAAGTCTGGAGGAGCTTCTGCCGGGAACTGGGGGCCACGGTGAGTCTCTCATCCGGGTATCATCCCCAGACCAACGGGCAAGCAGAACGGGCCAATCAGGAGGTGGAGCAGGCCCTGCGTTGCATGACAGCCGCGCACCCGGCGGCCTGGAGTACCCATCTGGCCTGGATCGAGTATGCCCATAACAGCCAGGTGTCGTCAGCCACCTGCCTCTCCCCTTTCGAGGTGTGTCTGGGGTACCAACCTCCTTTGTTTCCGGTGGTTGAGGGAGAGGTCGGTGTGCCCTCGGTCCAGGCCCACCTATGGAAGTGCCGTCGGGTGTGGTGTGCCGCCCGTTCTGCCTTGCTGAGGGCCCAGATGAGGACGAAGGCCCATGCAGACCGTCGGCGGACCCCAGCCCCTACGTATCGGCCAGGGCAGGCAGTGTGGTTGTCTACTAAGGACATACCCCTTCAAGTGGACTCCCCTAAACTGCAGGACCGGTATATCGGTCCGTTCAAGATCATCAAGGTCATCAGTCCAGCCGCAGTGAGGCTTCAGCTTCCGGCCTCACTGCGGATCCATCCCGTTTTCCACGTGTCCCGGATCAAGCCCCATCACACCTCACCCCTCTGTACTCCCGGTCCGGCACCACCTCCTGCCCGGATCATCGATGGCGAGCCGGCTTGGACTGTGCGCCAGCTCTTAGATGTCCGTAGGATGGGCTGGGGCTTCCAGTATTTGGTGGACTGGGAGGGGTACGGACCTGAAGAACGCTCCAGGGTGAAGAGGAGCTTCATCCTGGACCCGGCCCTCCTGGCCGACTTCTACCGCCGCCACCTGGACAAGCCTGGTCGGGCGCCAGGAGGCGGCCGTTGAGGGGGGGGTCCTGTTGTGTGGGCTGCCAGAAGAGGAGGTACTGCTGGCCCACCACCAGAGGGCGCCCTGTCTGGAGTGCGGGCTCCAGGCACCAGAGGGCGCAGCCGCCTCACAGGAGCAGCCAGGGTGACAGCTGTCACGCATCACCTGCAACAGCTGTTACCAATCATCTGACCGGCAGGAGTATATCAGCAGGACGACGTCTCCACCTCTTTGCCGAGATATCGTTCTACCTGGAAGGTAACGTACCTCAGCTGTCTGCTTGACAATATCCTTTGTGACTTTTGTGCATTATCTTTTGGACTGTTTTTCCCAACGAGAGGTGGAGGTAGCTTTCCTGCCGTGCTGATTCCTGGGTGCAAACGCATCCTCATTCACTTGCTTTTTGTTCCTCGCCAGCAGTACCAGATCCAACACGCGGAGGCAGTGGCCACCTGGGAGTTCGGGACTTGGCGGCTCCAGTATTCCCGGGGTCTGGTGGCGGAGGAAATCGTGTGGTTCCGGTTCTGCTTTGGACAGGCGTCTCCTATCTTCGAGCCTGCCCACACGACACCTTGTGAATTGACTATTGTCTATTGTTGCAATCTGTTGTATTTGTTGTGCACATTCACAACAGTAAAGTGTTGTTATTTGACCTATTCCATTGTCCGTTCATTTGCGCCCCCTGTTGTGGGTCCGTGTACCTACACTTTCCCAACACAACACACACAAACAGATTTCACACATCATGTCACATTTAGTTCCTCATATCCTTCTTAACACACCACACATGGCAGGAATATTTGATAAGTTTTTAGTTTATCGGTTTAGCGTTAAAAAAGATAAGTTTTCAGTTAGCTGATAGCCAGTTATTGAAGCTAACTTTTTAGTTAGCTGTGCCCACCACTGCTCGGGAGGACTATATATGTGATTTGTAATTGCAGCAGTACTTCAGCCATAAAAACAAAAAGGTATGTTTTGGACATCCAACGTTACCAAACTTGTTAATTTAAGTGCACTTCTGAAAATGAGGTCATAATTTCAGTGTATACGAGGTCTATTAGAAAAGTATCCGACCTTATTATTTTTTTCAAAAACCATATGGATTTGAATCACGTGTGATTGCGTCAGACAAGCTTGAACCCTCGTGCGCATGCTTGAATTTTTCCACGCCTGTCAGTTGCGTCATTCGCCTGTGAGCAGGCTTTGAGTGAGGAGTGGTCCAGCCCCCTCGGCAGATTTTCATTGTCAGGAAATGGCGGAATGATTTGGGCTTTTTTTTCCATCACAATTTTTTCAGAAACTGTTAGAGACTGGCAGCTGGAAAGCATTCGAAAAATTTATCTGGCTTTCAGTGAAAATTTTACGGGCTTCACAGAGAATAAGGACTGTTACTACAGCTTTAAGGACGCTCGGCGTGCCGCGCTCCGTGCCGCCATCGAGAGCCACAAACCACCGGATCATTTCTAAACGGATGGCTCTGTGGAGCCGGACCGTTGTGTGCACTTTCTCTGGTTATCACAAGAGCTGGACATCAACCATTTTCCGGCAGATTTCACTTTTAACAAGATATTTTGTCATGGAAAGCCGCGCAGAGGCTTCGCGCGTCACGACCGATTTGCTGATGGAGCGAGACAAAGGAACACCTCCGTTTCGGTCTCACAGGACGGCTTTGAGATGGCGTTCAGACAGCTGTCGGTGGTTTTTCCATCTAGTGATTATCCGAGAAATTGTGGATGTGCCTGCACATGCCAGAACATGTCCCATGAGGCTTCATCACGGCGTTGCTTTGCGCCATGCGGCACCGCCGCGATGCGCGGAATTCCTCCGCACGTCTGTCTCAATGTGCCGATAAAGTGCTGATGTCCACGTCTTTTCACAATTCCTGTGCTAGTCAGACGACGTCCCGGATAAAACACAGCGTGCAGTTTGGAAATGAACGGCACATTCCACTGTTACAGGAGTTTTTGTCATGGAAAGAGGAGCGGAGGCTTCGCGCGTCGCGGCAGTGCCGCATGACGCACAGCAACGCCGTGATGAAGCCTCACGGGACATGTTCTGGCATGTCCAGGCACATCCACAATTTCTCGGATAATCACTCGATGGAAAAACCACCGACAGCTGTTTTAACGCCATCTCAAAGCCGTCCTGTGAGACCAAAACGGAGGTGTTCCTTTGTCTCGCTCCATCAGCAAATCGGTCGTGAGGCGCGAAGCCTCCGCTCGGCTTTCCATGACAAAATCTCTTGTTAAAAGTGAAATCTGCCGGAAAATGGTTGATGTCCAGCTCTTGTGATAACCAGAGAAAATGCACACGACGGTCCCGGCTCCACAGAGCCATCCGTTTAGAAATGATCCGGTGGTTTGTGGCTCTCGATGGCGGCACGGAGCGCGGCGCGCCGAGCGTCCTTAAAGCTGTAGTAACAGTCCTTATTCTCTGTGAAGCCCGTAAAATTTTCATCGAAAGCCAGATAAATTTTTCGAATGCTTTCCAGCTGCCAGTCTCTAACAGTTTCTGAAAAAATTCTGATGGAAAAAAAGCCCAAATCATTCCGCCATTTCCTGACAATGAAAATCCGCCAAGGGGGTGGACCACTCCTCACTCAAAGCCTGCTCACAGGCGAATGACGCAACCGACAGGCCTGGAAAAACTCACGCATGCGCACGAGGGTTCAAGCTTGTCTGACGCAATCACACGTGATTCAAATCCATATGGTTTTTGAAAAAAATAATAAGGTCGGATACTTTTCTAATAGACCTCGTATGCCTCAGCACAGATTTTTAAATTTACACTCTTCATCCAGCCACAGGGGTGGCCAAGTGGTTCGTGCACTTGGTTTCAGTGGGGAAGGTTCAAAGCCCACCCCTACACCTCCATGTAATGTGGAGTTGCATCGAGAAAGGGCATCAGGCATAAAACCGGCCAATCAACATGCAGATCCACCTTGGATCTGCTGTGACAACCCTGAGTGAAAAACAGTGGAGCAGCCGAAGTGACTTACTTTACATTCTATCCAGACCAACGCACAGCACCAAACAAGTGTCACTGCCTGTTTCCAACACGCAGCACCCACATTCTAATAGCAAGTTTATTCAAGGGATGATCAAACTGGTTTCATGTCAGCTGTGGGACACTGAAAACACTATATATGCCAGACCTGGATGTGGCGCTGTAATGCTCCCACGAAAAACAGAGAAGACAATAGCAGCTGGACACTGAGTAAAATAAAGCTTTTTAAGAGAAAAAGTGTCCGCGCTGATCATGAAGCAGTGTTTCTTGTATTTTTACAAGACTCCGTGTCTCTGCTCTCCATGTCGCAGAGAAGCCTGCACAAACCCCCTACTGCCCACTGATTGGCTCAGCAGCAAAAGCTACAGTCCTCACATGACCATAACCACAATAACCCATAACTACAACAAGGCTGCACTACGTATGAATGTTACTAATAGGACTACGTACGAACAGCCACTTCCTAAAACCATTCCTACACTAAGTTCTTAATCTGATGTTACATTGTTTCAGTTGGATTCATTATCACAGCCTGATGATAAGATGTTCTTGTTTTGGAAGACAACATCTGGGAAATACTTTTAATTCCTTACAGTGGAAATTACTGAAGAAGAAGGACATCAGAATGTCCTCACAGAGTCACTGTAAATGGAAACATTTTCAAGAACAAAAAAAATAACGGTATTAACCGGTTACCATTATTTTAAATAAACAGTTCTGTTTCGGAACATAAAAAAACAGAAAGTTTCTGGTATTCGTTCCCAGGACGGGTTCAAAGCCTTGACTATAATAGATTAATGTATTTTTGGAGATTACTGGCCAATCTGTCAAAAATTCACTGGTGATTATGCAACTGCTTGTTTCTCTCCTAACAGCTGATGTTGGGAAACATTTTTGCAGTCAATGCATACTTTAAAATGCTCGCATCTGAAGCCCAGGTTGTGACCTCAGCGCCTTAAATAACCAGGGCATAACCTATTTGTGCAATCTCAAATCCTGGAAATCCTGATGAGTCAGTTTCTTCATTTGATTTTGAGAAGTTGAGATACTGGAGACACTCTGCAGAAGTCAGTCAAAGGTGTGGTAAACTATCAGGTTTTCTGTTTGCAACATTGATAAAAAAAAAATGTGTCTGTTGACTTAACTCGTTAACAGTTGCAAAAACTAGAAATATCACATTGTATATTGATCAGGCTTTAATCTAACACATGAGCTCACCTGAGTTTACCTGGCAAAAGAAAAATAAAACTCATGTTACTGCAAGCACTCGACATATAATCATACCCACGGTTTGATTATTTTATACACTGGACATAAATACTGAAATGATTTTGGCAGCGATCCCTACTTATTGGAAAAGACAAGACACTGACTGAAGTTTCTCTCTGACCACACAAAATCAACTCTGTGCTCAATAAATGTAGTTCTGTATTTATTATTAGCTGCACAAACACTGAACAGTGACATCTCTCACCTCAAGTGTTGTGCTATCTCAGTGCGTGTGTGCAACTGATACATTGTAGATATGCCTGTGCACTTATCATGCACAAAAGAAGTAACCAAATGTGGGAACTAATTCTATCTTTTGTGCACATAATATAATTTTCAGCAGTCAGTAAAGCATCACCTCTTTTCATATTTATTTTTCTCTCACTCGAGCTATGCCTGGATGATCTCAGTCACTGCACAGATGGAGATGCACACTATAATCTGCACGCCATGTTCTGCAGTTCTTCTACAATATGCTTCCGCATTACGTTGATGAGGCACTGCGTAAGACTAACCCAATCACATCTTATCATCATGCAGTGTATGGCCAGTTTTATACAGGCAAGTTAACATAATGTATACTATACTTGTACACACAACAAAATGAAATTGAAACAACAGTTGAACTAAATAAAAGTAAACATGAGTGGAAAAATACAAAACTTAACTGCTTCACCTCGGGGAGCTTTTGTGGCCTCTCTGCTTGCTTGCTTTGATGCATTGTATGCAGATCAGTTAATTCGCAAGAAAACCTCATGCTTGAGACTGCTGTCTAAACAGCAGTGTGGGAGTTTCCACAGCAACCGCCTCTTAACAGGGACGACATATGACACTCATAATTGCGCTACAACACACCCATATCACACCCTTTGTGCCATGCAGAAGGCAAAGCAGAACTAGACATGCCCCAAACACTTTATTGCATGTCCTGCAGATCATCAGTACTGAACCCCGAGTACTTCCTGTCTACACCACCAAATGTAACTGTTTCTCTCTGCACCCAGGACCAGACAGGTGTTGCAAGCAAAAGTCGAGCAAAAATTCAGACTTACCCAAGAGTGGAACTGGCACAACAAACCTGAAGAAATTCTGCAGTGCTACACTTCTTTTGTCAAGACGAGAAATGATGACTTGAGGCAAGACCTGAAACATAAAAGGGATATTAGCAAAAAAAAAAACAACAAAAAAAAAACTCACTACTTTTAATATGCACAGTATAACAGTACTGTGCAGAAGTATTAAGCACACCAGTGTTTCTGCATGAATGTAGTTTGTCGTTTTTCTTCATTAGAATGTCACCAAGAGAATAAAACTGATCCCACAAGCTTCTGGCTGTGAGGAGCTAACCACTAACCAATTCATGATCCAAAATAATAATTGTAAATGCCATAAAACAATGACTTGATTAACATGCGGTTCTTATGAAATGATGTGATAGTTCACCCAAAAGAATTCAGTTTTAAAAAGGTACAGAGTCACAAAAGATATTTACAGGTTTGTCATTATTTCTGCAGCATTTTTAGATTTTATTGGTAATTTGCACATATGGTATATGCTGGAGTTTACACACCCCTGCTACTGCTGCATAGGATACTGTTCCACTGATCAGCAGAGCGTGTTTCAAAGTGGTGGTTTTACACTGCGAGGGACAGATAAAGACACACAGAGACATGGAGGACTCTGATTAAAGATGCTTAGCAGATGTTTTTTTAAACAACACAACTGTTAGATGGGAGGGACTCAGTTGACGAACTCGCACCTCAAACACACATTACCTTCTCAGATGAACGGTTCCTGTTTGCATAGTTGAACCCGGCGTAGTAAGTGTGCATCAAAAGCTGAAATGCATTTCCCCGTTAATGTACAAGGAAGATGATTACAAGTACTATTGTACTTTTAAGTAATAAGATGAATATAATACCTGCCAGAAGAGAGCCGGTTTGACAGTGCGGTGCGGCAAACAGCTGCCAGCAACCTAGGGAGACACACACACAAGTCTTATTTCAGTGTTAAAGTAAAATTATATGAAGTGAAATTATGTAATTAACTAATGAAGAGACGTACCAACAGAGCTGATAGTGGGAGCACAGCTACAATAAAGTGAGACAAGAGAGGACAGCTGATATTCACAGATATTCAAATGATGCAATGACATGCATAAAATACAGCATACAGTAAAGAGTTCACAAATACTTCACTTGTGATGAGTTATTTACTGGATGTAACTATGATAAACAGTAAAAAAAAAAAAAACGAGAGAGAGAATATGAACTTCAAGGCTTTAAAACCCGATTTACACTCTTTAAAAAAACAGCTGGCATTACAGATGTGAAGCAGCAGCGTCCTGAGGCACTGCTAAATTAAACAGTACCTGGAGGGCGGAAAACTTTTGGAAGCACAGCCCCAGAATCAGCATGGACAGACGTCTGTCAACAGAGTCATCAAAAACAATAAAAATGTCACATCACGTGCACATGCCAACTAACTTTGTAGCTACAGGAGCACTCAAGAGAATGCATAGTGCAGGAGCAAGAAAAAAAGCATTAACACAATGCTCCAGATGTGCAGTGATTCCCATCAACACACGAACGTTAGACTGCAAAAAAGCTAAATCTTATGAAATGTATTTATCTCATCAAAATACGTATCTAATTACTCTTAACACAAAATAAGATTTTTTTTTTTTTTCTTCATGAAAGTGAAGTATTTTTTAACTTGTTACAAGTAAAATAATAAATAATCTACCAATGGAACAAGTGAAAATTCACATTAGTTTTCTTGAAATAAGGTTTTGAAGTTCAAGGAGAAACTTCATTTTGACCTTTATTTTACTAGTATTAGGACATGTTACATCTTTTACAAACACAGCAGCTTAAAATTATGTTGAACCAAAAAAAAGAAAAAGCTTGTTTCATGACTCAAAACAATGTTTCCAAGATACTTTCATTGAGCAAGATTTTTAAGTCGCATGATCTAAAAACAAGTAATTATATCTTAGTGAATTTTAGTGCAGCAGATAAGTGAAACAATCATGCAAATGGTGATAAAAGCATCAAATTCGGCAGAAATACTCTTTAGACACTCCTCTGTTGAAAAAACCAATTGCCCACTTGACTTTTCAATCGGTGGTCAGGTAGGGGTCAATTGAAGAATTACACGGAGGTCAAAATTAAAAGATGCTCCAGTCATATTAAAAATATTCCACATATTGCCTGATCATAAAGATTCCAAAAACGTATAGTTTGGACTATCTGTGACTGAATTCTATGAAGTTACGCGATAAAAACAGCAAGAATGGTGACAAAGGTCAGTGTCATTTTGTACAGGGGTCAAAAGTTAAAGTTGCTACAATTTTGGTAAAAAGTGATGCAAATTATTGGTTGAGCTAATAGGATTAATAAATGGAATAGTGTTGACAGTGTTGAATGCTTGGTCTCCAAAGTAAAGGTCAAACAAGGTCTATGTCTATTGGATTCTATGACGTGACATATGTTACCCCGTAACGTGATAAGTAAGGACGATACATGGTCCAAACTATTCCTTTTTACAACTGTGTTAACTCAACTAGTAATTTGCATCACTTTTTACCAAAATTGGAGCAACTTTAACTTTTGACCCCTGTACAAAATTAAACGGACCTTTGTCACCATTCTTGCTGTTTTTCATCTCGTAACTCCATAGAATTCAGTCACAGATAGTCCAAACTATACCTTTTTGGAATCTTTATGATCAGACAAATAATGTGAAATATTTTTCAATAAAATTGGAGCAGCTTTTAATTTTGACCTCTGTGTAATTCTTCAATTAACCCCTACCTGACCACCGATTGAAAATTCAAGTGGCCAACCATTTTTTTTTCAAGAGAGGAGTGTCTGAGGAGTATTTCTGCTGAGTTTGATGCTTTTACCACCATTTGCAGGATTCCCCTCTAAATATTCTCTTATCCTCTGCACTATTTTTTTTTTTTTGGTGGGACAGCACAGTGGCTTAGTGGTTAGCACTATTGCCTCACAGCAAGAATGTCATGGGATCGATTCCCACCTGTGGCCTTTCTGTGTGGAGTTTGCATGTTCTCCCCATGTTTGCGTTGGTCCCCTCCAGGTGCTCCGGCTTCCTCCCACATATGCAGGTTAGGTGGACTGGAAACTTTAAATTGTCCATAGGTGTGAATGTGTTTGTTATTCTATATGTGGCCCTGTGAAAGACTGGCGTCTTGTCCAGGGTGTACTCTGCCTCACGTGCTATGACTGCTGGGATACACTCCAGTCCCTCGCAACCCTTAACTGGAGTAAGTGGTTGAAGATGAGTGAGTGAGTGAATTTTTTTTTCGATAAGTGATTCTGACTTATATTACATATAATTAAATCAACTAGAAATTAGACAAATATATTTGATAGGATTTTGAGTTTCTGCACTGTAGTTTTTGAGTTTGGACAAACACAGTCAATGTCATATCTGGATCATAAACAACATAAGACTAAGTCTGCTACTACTAACAATCAGTATGAACACCAACTTTAATAAAAAAAAAAAACCACATGAGCAGAATTAAGAAATAAGAAAAAAGGACTCAGAGGTTGTGTGTACTCTTTCTAACAGTCAAACGTACTGAGGTAAAAACATAACCTGCTGGCGAATGATACACAACCAGATTCATTATATTTTAAAATGTAACGTCCTGCAGAAACAAAGTTAAGAATTACACACAAAAAGACAGGGTGGCTGGTGAAACCATATCTTGTGAAACCCTTGCTGCACATGTCTTCATTCTGGTGTCAAACTATTAAAACAAGTTTCTACGGACTCCACAGGAACGCTTTGGTCTAGGTTGAAGTGTTACCATGGTAACCACCAAAAACAACAAAACTCAGACTACTCTGACTTTCCAATGAAGTTGACGTTGCCCAACCCTAAACTTCAGAGTAATTTGGAGCACATTAACACTTTATTACCACCATTGTTTTTGCCTGACTTTGTTTGCTCTGCATGAGCTACATTTACCTTCTGCTATTTAAGTGTTTGAAATCTAGATCTGAAATGTACACATTATGTGCATTGTGCTCCAAAATACCCACAATTCATCTGGAAATGTAGCCTGTTATGTGTGTTACAGCTGCCACTTCAGGCACAAAGAGATGAGCTGCAAATGTCCACTTTAGTGGTGAATGTAAAGTCAATGATCAAATTTTTACTGGCTCCACCTGTCATATTCAAATATATTTTTGGAGGGGTGAGACTGCAGAGGCTGTTGGAGCAGAGTCATGATAAGACTTACAAGGGAGAGGGCGACTGCATGGTCATCCTGAGGAGAAAACAGAAGATCTTTAAATCAGTCTGTTTCTGCCACAAATGCTAACAACCACAATGTTTTCCTGACCTTTTTGTCGAACTTCTCTGCATTTTCAATGGCAGCTCGGGCATTCTGGATTTCATTCTGAGTAGAACAAGTCATTAAACATCACAGACAGACCTGGTATTCACAGCGCTGCACTTTTTCCACACTTTATGTTACAGTCTTATTCCAAATGGATGAAATTCATTTTTTTTCCCTCAGACGTCTACACACAATATCCAATAATGACAATGTGAAGAATTTTTTTAGATTTTTGCAAATTTATTAAAAAGAAAAACTAAGAAATCACATGTACATAAGTATTCACAGTCTTGCCTTGAAGCTCAAAATTGAACTCAGGTGCATCTTGTTACCACTGATCATCCTTGAGATGTTTCTACAGCTTAACAGGAGTCCACCTGGGGTAAATTCATTTGATTGGCCATGATTTGGAAAGATGCACACCTGACTACATATAAGGTCCCACAGCTGACAGTGCATGTCAGAACACAAACTAAGCATGAAGTCAAAGGAATTGTCTGTAGACCTCTGAGTCGGGGTTGTCTCGAGGCACAAATCTGGGGAAATGTACAGAAACATTTCTGATGCTTTGAACGTCCCAATGAGCAGTGGCCATCATCTGTAAATGGAAGACGTTCAGATCCCAGGGACTCTTCCTAGAGCTGACTGCCCATCTAAACTGAGGGATCAGGGGAGAAGGGCCTTAGTCAGAGAGGTGTCCAAGAACCTATTGGTCACTCTGTCAGAGCTCCAGCATTCCTCTGTGGAGAGAGGAGAACCTTCCAGAAGGACAACTATCTCTGCAGCAATTCACCAATCAGGCCTGTATGGTAGAGTGGTCAGACGGAAGCCGCTCTTTAGTAAAAGTTACATGGCAGCCCACCTGGAGTTTGCAAAAAGGCACCTGAAGGACTCTCAGACCATGAGAAACAAAATTCTCTGGTCTGATGAGACAAAGATTGAACTCTTTGGCGTGAATGCCAAGCATCATTTTTGGAGGAAACCAGGCACATCCCTACAGTGAAGCATGGTGGTGGCAGCATCATGCTGTGGGGATGTTTTTCAGTGGCAGGAACTGGGAGACTAGTCAGGACTGAGGGAAAGATGAATGCAGCAATGTACAGAGACATCCTGGATGAAAACCTGCTCCAGAGTCCTCTTGACCTCAGACTTGGGCTACGGCTCATCTTTCAGCAGGACAATGACCCTAAGCACACAGCCAAGATATCAAAGGAATGACTTCAGGGCATCTCTGTGAATGTCCTTGAGTGACCCAGCTGGGGGCTTCCCCTGAATTGCGTGAGGGATGGTGGGAAGCCCATGGCGACAGCCAATCAGAGTAGAGAGGTAAAGTAACATCAGCTGGCTGCTCAATCGAACAACATAAACCAAGATGAAGCTGTGCCTGGTGATGCACAGACAAAAGTTGCACGATGCACTGTCACCCATTCATAGCTGTCTAGTTGCCTTGGTGGTTTCCCTCACTAGTCTCCTTCTTGCATATTCACTCTGGTTTTGAGGGCTGCCTATTCCAAATAGATCTACCGCAGAGTACCATACTGACTGGAAATTAAGTTTAGGACATATCCTGCAACTTAGAAATGCCCATATGTCCATCTATGACTTGTCTCAAGAAAAGTGGCTGTAAAAGTGATGATTTACTGTAAATTAACAAAAGTGTGCTTTTTATTTCACTGTATGATTTCACACTATCCAGTGGCTTTGCATTTTGAAATATGGCAACACCTCTCGAGTGTGCGATTATCTTCTGAGATCTGCGAGGAAGAGCTTCGGGTTTGTTGTGATCTTTGTGCGGGAATCTACCATACGACCGCTTGATCCCAAGAGCCTGATGCTACTCAGATGCATTACTGCACACAAAAACAACTTGTATGAATCACTTTCCTTCTTTTCACAGCAGTTCTTTTGGATAAATCACTCATAAAATGGGCACCTTCTACATCCACCATCGCTCTCATGTTTACTGGAAACTGTCATAGTGCATTGTGGGAAAATTACAGTGCATTTACGGAGATGCAAAGTCACTGCACGACTGTTCTCTTGTCCGATAACGGTGGACATATGATTAAATATTCTGATGATACAAAAATGGCTCATATACATTTGTGTATGAACATTGTTTAAATTTTGTGCCTAAAATTCAGGACCACCAATACCCCCCCACCCCCCAACCCAGACTGTGGCTCATACATGTTTTCCACGTGTCACATGACAATTGACGTTACCTCAGAGGAGAGCAGGGACAAGGGGTCGAGCAGATCAAACCAGATCTTCAGCCGACTGAAGAAGGACTGAAAGCAGAGCACAGTGACGTGATACAGCTCAAACACACATGACGCTGAACACGCTTAATCTCCGTGAACGCTGACCTGTCCCTGGCTCTTCCAGTACAGCAGGTTCGGATCCATCAGAACCAGCTGTATATTTACTCCTTATATCACTCTCTATTTATGACCGTCCACCATGTGATCCTACGGAGCCCTAGAAGTGTCATGGCAAAATGTTGTGCATGTTGAGAGAATGTGCGCTCATTTTGGTAAATTGTGCTCTCGTTTTACTATATTGTGAGCACAATTTACTATACTGTGCTCTCATTTTACTATATTGTGTGCACAATTTGCTAGTGTTCTTGTTTTACTATAGTGTGCACTCGTTTTAAGCATTGTAAAACGAACGCATAATTTAGTAGAACAAGGGCACAAGTTCTAAAATGAGCGCACAATTTAGTAAAATGAGAACATTATAATAAATTGCGCTCACAGTTTAGTAAAACGACAGCAGAACTTAGTAAAGCAAGGGAAATATTTAGTATAATGAGAGCACAATTTAATAAACACCGTTATAAAACACTGTGCACGATCTACTTAAACGTGGCCACAATTTGTAAACCGTGCACTCAGTGTTGTCTCTTGACACATGTAAACATGAGCACGTTATAGTAATATTCGAGATCTCGACCTACTAAAACGCACTCACGAATAATTAAAACGTGTGGTCTAAGAAATTAAACTGTGCACAAAAACCGTCACCACCTAACGGTGAAAACTAAAAAGGTTTTAAACAGCTGCCTACGGTTGTCATCACTTACTGTAATGTACAAACTGCCTACTGTAGCTTGGACAGTGAACGGCGAGAAAACGTCGGAAATTACTAAATGTAAGCACGAAATACACATTTCGAGAGCTCAATTTAGACCTATAACGTACTCATATTTTATTAATTCGAGGGCTTAATTAAAGGAAAACGCGCTCACAAGTTATCACTTTAAGTGACCTCGAGTTTAATTCTGTTCTTCCTCTTTCTGTTTAATGGCGGTTGGCAACTAATTCAGTGGTGCACTACCGCCACCACTGGACTGGAGTGTGCAACAGGAAGTAAATTCTGACCAGATTCAAATCCTCTTGAGTAACACTGCCTCTTACAGAAACGAAAACAGCAACAGAAAACAAATTTCCCCTGAACTTATTTGCAAAATTGCATGTAAATCTAATGTCAGTTTATTGATTCATAAAATGAGAAATTAACCTTTGTCTAGCTTGTTGATATCTTGAGCAAAACCATATGGTTTCTGGACTATGACAGTATACAGTTTCCATCAGTATGCTTCTGCATTAAAAACAAGGTATGGTTTAAGTGTGTGACCAATTGTTACTACCACTTCTTCTTGTTTGCGCCTACTTATATACTTGCCTTTCCCCGCCTTTCTTTGAATCTTGTACAAATGTCATCCAGAATGTTTATTCTCCCAGATGTGTTGCCATTTATCAGACATTTTAGCCTTATTTATACTCTTTATTTCAGGGTTACTATACTTTACATCAATTTCAATTTCATTTTTTCCCTCCAGCCTTCTTAGCATACTTGTCAACCAACTCATTCCCACTCCAATACGAGCTGGTGCCCACAGAAACTTACAGCACTTTTTAAGATTATTGACTGTAAACTTTAGACTCAGACTGGGAGGTCTGGAGGCTGATAAGTGCCAAAGTAGAGTCTGCAGCAATGACTGCATGCATCTGTACTCTTTATCCATGTCAATGCCAACCATATGGCTACAAGCTCAGTGGTGTATACATCCAAATCATCTGTAATTCTTTTAACTATAGTTAGGGCCCATCTCAGGAATAATGTGCCACTCCCACCCTCTTATCTGTCCTTTTCAAAGCATCTGTGAACATTATAACATTTTGTTTATATTTTCTGATATGTAACTGTTAGTCTCGTATTTATCTATTGCAATCTCTTTTCCTCAAGTAACCCAAGATCAAGATTTATTTCACCAAGCGACCACGGTGACACAGCTGGATATACCACTCTGGGGCTAATTTTTAGTATAGACATTTCCAAGTACATCACCTTTTGTTTTATTGTAGAACTAAAGCTATGAACCTGCACATCCCTCCTCTACTGGCAATCCCTTAAAAGTGACTGGGTCATATGATTTTCACTATGTCCATTGAGATTTTCCCAGTACACCAATGCCAACAGATCCCTTCTGAAGCACAGTGCATCTCCTCCACCTCAATTTGAATTGCTGTCACTGGTGATGTTTTCACTGCTCCACTACATATCCTCATTGCTTGGTTGTGCATAACCTCTGATTTTCTCAATAATGTTTTTTTTTTGGCAGCTGAATCGTAGTATGCTATGCAGCCACAGTCAAACACTGATCTCATCAAACCTTTATAGATGGTTTTTAATGCTGATCTGGTGGCTCCCCATTCAACCCCCACATCATGACATTAAGTATCTTTTTTACATTTCTCAACTACTTTTTAGTATGATTGCCCAGGTCAACCTTTTATCAAACCAAATCCCCAAATATTTACAATTTCCACCCTCTCCAATTCATTGCCAGATAAATTTATCTTAAAACCCTAACTTGTGTTTTTCTTTGAGAAGAACGTGACATTATTTTATATTATTATTTTAATAATAATAATTTAATATATTAAATTAATAATTTAATATTATTTTTGATATATATATTTTTTTTCTGTAAAGATCCGAAATCCCCACTGCAGGGTCCATTGTTGGACTTAATTTACTGTCCCATGCATCCAATTCAATATAAAATTAATGCTCCTCCCTTCTTCCACATTACCACATCATCTGCAAACAAAACTACTCAATCTAGTTCCTGCACATCCTTAAATACTTCATCAGTCATAATGGCAAATAGAAGAGGACTTATGATACTCCCTTGAGGGGTGCCATTTTTTGCCACGTAACTATCACTTATTTACCTTGCCCTACAACAGGCCGGTTGTCTGGCTATTATTTACCCATTTATTCTCACTCTTACAATTCTCTCAGATCCACCTAAACATTTAAATTCTGCAGAAAATCTACTTCCGCCTTTAACCACGTGTTCTGTGTGGGCGGGCTTGTGCTTCATTCAGGACGGCTTGAAATGCTGGACATCTCAAAACAGAGCATCACAGACATGTCTAGAAATTATACAGAAACAAAGACTTTGAAAATATAATGAACCATGTCAAAAGAGCATTTATTTTGTTGAATTGAATTATTATTATTATTATTATTATTATTATCATTAATAGTAGTAGTAGTAGTAGAAATAAAATACAAAACATACAGGTGCCAAATTGATTTCACCAGAAAAATCTTATAAACACAAAGAAACAATTCACAACAAAATAATATATAGTAAAAACACACACACATACACACACACACACACACACACATATATACGATATATGTTCACATACACATTTGCTCAGAAGACAATGTGAAGACAGCCTGAACCTGACACAGCTATGTCCTTCTGAACTATCTCTCATGACTAAAAGGTTCAGTAGATGAACTGATAATGAGCCACATGTTAGTTTAAACTGTAAAATTTTTAAATGAGCCAGATCATGTAGTTTTAATAGGTGAGATTTCAGACACGTATTGGTGTTTTTTCTACACTACCCATTTCCGAGGAGTACTTGAAGGCAGCATTGCATCTGCCTTCAAGTACTCCTCGGAATTTGCTATAGATTATTACAAACAGTCAGGTACATTTATTTACATTTACCATACCGCCACCATTTAGGTGTTCATACATGAAACAGATCGACATAATATTGCAAACGATATTGTAATTATGTTCTCAGTGTAATAATAATAATAATTTAATCATCATTAAAAATACGAACGTCGTTGCTATAATTTGCACACTTTCTTCTCGTTGTAGGTTTCATATGGCTTTATACGTGGAGGTAGGTGAAATATTAAATAGAAAGAAATAAAGAGTAAAACCTCCCTCGCGGCGTGTCAGACAGCGCGTGCACGGGTGACGCAGTTAAACAGCGCACGCGGACCGCAGCGCGATTTTATAATCCAAGATGGCGGCCGCCGCTGGCAGGTTGTTGAGGACTTCTGTAAGTTTGACTGGCGACGCTTAATATTGTCATTATTAAAAACATTTAAATGTTTATTAATGAGCTGGTGTTAATGATGTATCTGTGTGCGCCATACACGGTGTTTGTTCGTCCGCCTCTTATACTATAGGTGTTTCTTTTAAAATTGGGTAACATACACAAATATAATGCATAAATATAAACATATGTACGATAAAAAAATATATTTTACCAGGGTAATATTAAAAAAAAAAACCCAAACACTCAACACGTATTTCCATCTACATATAAAATCAACATTGTTAAAAAAAAAAAAAAAGGTTTCTCACATGACCTGAGTGGCATTGCATGTCAAATGTCTGTTTTTTGGACTGCTGTTCTGTACACTTTGTCAAGATGAAATATTCTGGAAATCTACAGAGGCAATGTTTGAAGGAAGTGGCTATTCCTACGTAGCCATATTAATAATCCCAAATTGTATTCATACATATCGCATCCTTACTATGATTACAGTTAGGGGTTATTGTTATAGTTGGAGTCAGGGGCTGTGGTTAGGGGTTATGACTATTGTTATGGTTAGAGTCTGTGGCTATGGTTAGGAGTTATTGTTTTGATTAGAGTCAGGGGCTATGGTTAGGGGTGGGGGTGGGTATCGAAAACCAGTTCCTGTTAAAAATTAAATGATTTGATCCACCGACATAAATAGCCTTTTTACCTTTTAATTTCATATTACACCGGAGTAGCCGTTGTTTTTGAGTGTATGTGTATCAGGAAATGATCATTTCTGTATGTTGATTGCAGGCCTGCTGTTTGTGAGAAGCTGCAAAGCGCACTTTGAAGGAGCGAGTGCACTCAGAAGCAGCAGGGTCTGCAATTTCTTCTTTAAATGGCTTTGAGGTTAATGAATGTCAATTGTGAGTCACCTTTGTGCTGATTAAAGTCACTAACTGGAACTCTTGTCTTGCTGCGGGCAAGAAATGAGAATTGTTCTCCGTTCCACACTGCAGAGCGGAAGCTCATGCAAAGGAAATAATAATAATATTAATAATGATAATAATAATGATATCCTCTGTTTTGTGGGACTACAGCTCCAAACGAAAAGTTGGAAAGATAGATCTTGGTCGGAATGAATAACTTCAAAGCAAATTGCTGTTTTAAATCAAATGACACCTTTTGAAATATTGTAATATAAACAGTCAACTACAGCTGACCAAAACCATTTTTTTCTCCCAAAATGAGACTTCACCCATTGTTTATGAATTACATCCTGGCGTACAGCGCAGCTGGCTGCAAGAGATCAGCTCAGAGGCTATGGAATTAAATTTGTCTCAATATCTGAAAGGAAATACTTTTGACAAAACTACGGATTTTGTTTATTTCTATTTATGTCCAGAGATCTAGGATCCACCTTGTACAGATTTTATTTATGTCCAGAGATAAAGGATCCAGTGACCAATTTCAAATTTATTTCCTTTAAGACTCAATAAAATGTTGCTGACATAGAAAACCTTTATTGATAATGGAATTGATAAAGATTTGGATTGGTAAGCAGAATCGATAATGCATCAATATTGATAAAATCGTATCAATACCCATCCCTATGGCTGAGTATTTTATTTTTCTTCTGTCATGAATGTGATACTCTGATACTGCGTTCAGAAAATTGTTGGCAAGCAGTCTAAACTCCCCATACTTGCACCCAACATGTCATTGTATGAAAATGTAATTTGTCGTTCTTAATGTTACAGCTTTTCTATGTCAACATTTTATTGAGTCTTAAAGTAAATAAATTTGAAATTGGTTGCTGGATCCTAGATGTCTGGGCCGGTATGCATCCTAAGCATCCTAAGGCTAAAAATAGCTCCTAGTGATGTTTTTCTAAAAAAAATCTTAGAATTCCACAAATTCTTAGACATTTCTCAGAATTTTCCCTTGGTAAGTTGAAAGTTGTCCGCAAAGCACCTTAGGCCTTAAGAGAGCTCCTAAGATGCCAAACTGGTAAGAGTAGTGAGGAGGACTTTTAACAAGCCTAAGAGTGTCTTAAGCAGACAAGCTGGTGGAAAAGACAGAGAGGAAGCAGGGATATTCTCCATATGTAGGATGACAGTGAGTCAGTAACACACTATGTTTGATCTATGTAATTATTTTATGTTAGTTTACTGTCTTAATGTATTTATAAATTGTTTAGGTTGCTGTTATCATAGTCACACATTAATATCATTCTTTTTATTATTATTATCAGTATTATTGATATTATTTTATTTTAGGATTACTTCTATTTTGTGATTGGATTTTTAAATGGACCACAATGAAAATAAGTGTTTTCACTTTCTTGTCATGGATGTAATTCTAACATATTTACAATTTTATTATGTACTTACATTGAATGTATTAATTAACTCAGTGTGGTAAACTGCGTGTCTTTTTGGCACTCTGCCACGAGGAGGCGCTCTTATTTTTCAGATACAACAACACAGACGGTGAAGGGGTGACATCAAATACGATACACTTTTCACTTATGGTGACAACATGGTGACACTTAAATCACAAAACTAATTGACACGACACAAACACAATAAATCAATAACACTAACAGCACTGTAAAACTATCATGGACCTCAATAACAATATTTGAAACCCAGAACTCCCATAATGAATTGCAGCACAAGAATTTACAGGTTTAGCGACCGGCCTGGTGATCACTCCAGTTTAATTTTGCTGAGTATCATCATCATGACATTATTTTCTCGATTACGCATTTCTTATTGCAGTTATATGATCAGTTAATTTAGCTGTTCATTCATATGTAGGAGCGCAGAGCGCATTTATTTTTTAAATTTCCCATTCCCATTTCGTGACGACCAATCACAGCTCTTACAGGACCATGTCATACCTAGCAATGGGGTCAACCCCGCCTCCTCACTAAGATAGGAGTTTCTGTCAACTCCTTGTCCAGAGTTGCTCTTAGAAACTTCTTGGGTCTCTCTTAGGCTGGGAGTCATTGCCAGGATATTTTAGGCTAAGTTAGGAGGTCTTTGAGAGGACTTTGAGATGCACTGTGGATATGGGCCCTGGACTTTAATAAACTCTACAAGGTCCTTGGTCTCTGGACATAAATAGAAATAAACAAAATCTGTAGTTTTTGTCAAAAGCATTTCCTTTCAGACATTTTGGCATGAATGTCACTCCATGCTGCTGAGCTCAGCCGGCTTTTGCACGTCAGTGCTGGACATCTCATTTTGGGTGGAAAAAATGTTTTGATCGATTGCAGTTTATTTTTTGTATTACAACGTTTGGAAAGAGATGTCATTTGATTTAAACGGTGGTTCGCTTTGAAGATATTCATTCCGGTCAGACTCTAACATGACTCTGCAGAGAGCCGCGCAGCGTTTGGAGCTGTGCGAATGGAACAGAGGACGATTCTCATTTATTTCTTGCAACAAGACAGGAGTCCCAATTAGTGACTTTAATCTGCACAAAAGTGACTAACAATTGACATATTTTAATGACTTTGAGAGGGGTTAAGAAGCGGATTTGCGTCTTTTGAAAAGCAGTGAAGCAAAGAACCAATGAAGCAGCAGATCGGAGCACTAGCTGCTTCATTGCTTCAAGCTTCAAAGCAGAGCCGCGCTGAAAAAGCAGTTGATTACAGACCCGCTGCAGGTTCTGCAGTCAACATAGAGAAATTATCATTTTCCCAACAAACACCCTCAAAAACAACGGCCGCTTTGAAGGACCGATAAGGGAATCGATAAACAAAAAGGCTATTGATGTTGGTGGACCGAATCATTTCTTAACGAAAAGAACCGGTTCCCGATACCCAACCCTATGCATATGTGTGCTTTCATCAGCCCATATTTCAGTTCATAGTATCATCTGAGTGGTTCCCGGCTCTGGTCCTCAGTGAACCTAACATGCACATTTTCCATCTCCCTGCTGTGACAAAAGCTGATTAACTTGTTCATGTGTGCTCAGCCAATTACTCAGAGCTAAATGAGGTTTGGGTTTAAAGTTGTATATCCTGCATGTAGAAACTGTCAGATTATCTTGGAGTCACAAGAGTCAAGACAGAAGTCAGACTACCAGAGCAAGAATTTTAGCAAAGGAAGCTTCTCTGATTTGAAGCGAAACGTCCTCACGTCAAGCAACCCAGTCCAGTCGAAGATTCAAGCTTCTCTACTCTGTCAAATTATCAGCAACCTGTAAGGGTGAAACTGCTCGTTTAACTTTTCTGATGTCCATTGCAGACCTCCAAATCTGAAACACTCCCACTGAGCCCGTCTTTACTGTGTGAAACAAAAGGGGAGACACATCTCTTTTCTGTTTAAAGTGACTTATTTATTTATTTAGGACTACATCACCTCAGTGTATGTGGAATATTTGGCACCCAGTGACCTCCATTAGCTTAGTACTTTTAAAACGTCTTGGTTAGTTTCAGACAGCTTAACTGGAGAGAGAGCCAGCTGTGTGAATGCCCTCTGCTGGTTGGCATGGATAACAATGCTGTTATTACCCTGTTGGCAGAGGTATGTGCTTTGAGGTGCTCCTCTAGTTGCAGCTATGGCTGTTTTTGACCACTTCCTGACCATACATGAGGCTGTCAGTTCTTTTTATTTCTTGAATCAATGTAATAAGTGCCTGCTTGTAGAAACAATGTTGTTGGAACAGCACGCATACATGCACACACAATGTCCATGAATGGAGTTTACTGCAGCTGAAGTTGTGACGTCTTGTCCCTGATTTTTTTTTTTTTTTTTTTTTTTTTAAGACAAGGTTTACTGCAGGAGGCCTGAAACTTGCAGCATCCTGTCACCAGGGGGCTTTGGGCGCTGCAAAAACTCTTGCACTTCAGAGAGCTGCTTTCTCCACTGGTATGTCTGTGCAGAATCTGCTTTTAAGTATTTTGATAAGACTCTCTGAGTCGTTCAGCCAAAAAAATAAATAAATAAAATTAAAAAAAGAATAAATAACATTAGTGTGAAGATATTACCTGTTTTCAGTCAGAGAATAAATGATCTGTTGTATAAATGCATTATGTTTTGGCCGTTCTAAGTTTAGAACTGAGTGATGAAGGTAAACATGAATACGTGAGATGTTTGGTTGTTTTCCCGTTAACTGACCTGTGTTTGGCCGTGTCAGGCGCTCAAAGATGGGCTCCTGCTGTCACTCAGCCTGCACCACCTTTTAAAGCCACAGCTGTCCACAACGGGGAATTCAAGGAGATGAGTCTCAGCAATTTCAGCGGCAAATACCTGGTGCTGTTTTTCTACCCACTGGATTTGTGAGTACTGTCAGTCATCCTGACACACAACGTGAAGAAGTGAGGAACAGCTTTGTCCCCCCCCCCCCCCCCCCCCCCCAGGGGTCATTGACTGAGAACTTGTATTTACAAAGTCATCTGTGTGCAGTATGTGCAGAGTTTCAGACTTTTTTTTGACACAATCCGCTTTGGAAGAAAAAAAATTGGGCACTTTGACCTTGTGGCTCTAAAAAGCATTATGATGTGTAATCCACCTTTCATAAGGCTGGACACCTCTGCAATCTGCACATAATACTGTGAAACACATGAAAATAGAAGTTGCATTTTTCCAACCTCAATACTTTGACTTTTACTTTTGGATGTTTTTGTTTTTGGGACAAGCATCACTGTTCCTCGCCTTCTTTCTTTTCTTTTCTGTCTCAGTAAATTTGACTAATCTGAGCTCATCAGCATCAGGAAGTTAATGTTTGTTTCCACATACAACCCCAATTCCAATGAAGTTGGGACGTTGTGTAAAATGTAAATTAAAAACAGAAGACAATGATTCGCAAATCCTCTTCAACCTGTATTCAATTGAATACACCACAAAGACAAGATATTTAATATTCAGACTGATAAACTTTGTTTTTGTGCAAATATTTGCTCATTTTGAAATGGATGCCTGCAGCACGTTTCAAAAAAGCTGGGACAATGGTATGTTTACCACTGTGTTACATCACCTTTCCTTCTAACAACACTCAATAAGCATTTGGGAACTGAGGACACTAATTGTTGAAGCTTTGTAGGTGGAATTCTTTCCCATTCTTGCCTGATGTACGACTTCAGTTGTTCAGTAGTCGGGGGTCTCCGTTGCTGTATTTTGTGCTTCATAATGTGCCACATATTTTCAGTGGGTGACAGGTCTGGACTGCAGGCAGGCCAGTCTAGTACCTGCACTCTTTTACTACAAAGCCATGCTGTTGTAACACGTGCAGAATGTGGCTTGGCATTGTCTTGCTGACATAAGCAGGGACGTCCCTGAAAAAGACGTTGCTTGGATGGCAGCATGTGTTGCTCCAAAACCTGGATGTACCATTCAGCATTGATTGTGCCATCAATCAATCAATCAATCAATCAATCAATTTTTTTTATATAGCGCCAAATCACAACAAACAGTTGCCCCAAGGCGCTTTATATTGTAAGGCAAGGCCATACAATAATTATGTAAAACCCCAACGGTCAAAACGACCCCCTGTGAGCAAGCACTTGGCTACAGTGGGAAGGAACCATCACAGATGTGTAAGTTGCCTGTGCCATGGGCACTGACACACCCCATACCATCACAGATGCTGGCTTTTGAACTTCGTGCTGGTAACAATCTGGATGGTCTTTTTTCTCGAACTGTGTTAAATGACAATGGTTTTCTGAAGTGTTCCTGAGCCCAAGCAGTAAGATCCTTTACACAATGATGTCGGTTTTTAATGCAGTGCCGGCTGAGGGATTGAAGGTCACGGGCATTCAATGTTGGTTTTTGATCTTGCCGCTTACGTGTAGAAAGTTCTCCAGATTCTCTGAATTTTCTAATTATATTATGGACTGTAGATGATGGAATCCCTATATTCCTTGCAATTGAACATTGAGAAACATTGTTCTTAAACTGTTGGACTATTTTTTCATGTAGTTGTTTACAAAGTGGTGATCCTCGCCCCATCTTTGCTTGTGAATGGCTGAGACTTTTGGGGATGCTCCATTTTATACCCAATCATGAGTGTCCTTAGCTCCAAAATGCTTATTGAGTGTTGTTAAAAGGAAAGGTGATGTAACACAGTGGTAAACATACCACTGTCCCAGCTTTTTTGAAACGTGTTGCAGGCATCCATTTCAAAATGAGCAAATATTTGCACAAAAACAATAACATCTATCACTTTGAACATTAAATATCTTCTTTGGGGTGTATTCAGTTGAATATAGGTTGAAGAGGATTTGCAAATCATTGTATTCTGTTTTTATTTACATTTCACACAATGTCCCAACTTCATTGGAATTGGGGTTGTAAATCCTGTATAAACAGGAAATGTATTGTTTTTATTTACCTTTCTTCACAATTCATTCACCCAGTTTAAACTCTGTGGGACCGTCTTTCTAATGAAGTACTGTCCTTGAGGTTTTAAATGTTTGTATATTATTTTATGATGTTGTTAAATTAAAAACAACTACCGTGTTGCCTGTGGGGATCCATGGGCTCTAGATTGGGTAGTGTTTATAAAATAGGTAGGTGACGTTTTTCAAGAATGATACTAAATTAAGCAAAGTTTCTATCATGATTTGAAATGGCGTGTGAGTCCAATGTTTTTTGAACCTTAGACCTCAGCAATTTTTGGAAGAGGAACTCATCCCTTTTATTTCCTGTTAATTATGTCATTTTTAATGTCAATTTACTGTCTTAATGTAGTTATAAATTGTGTACGTTCTTATCATATACACACTACTATTATCAGTATTATTATATTTTATTATTACTTCTATTTGTCATTTGACTTTTAAATGGACCACAATGCAAACAAGAGCAATCAGAGATTGCTGATGTCCGCCAATCCGGTGTCACAGACCGAATAGTCCGCCCCTAAAAATTGATCCGCCCTGGCTCAACTGCACATGTCATTTCAGTCTCTTCACTCAAAGAGATCAAGTGGATTAATGGGATTATTAACCATCAGATAACAAGGTAAAACCTCTTAACTCATTCTAAAGTCAGTTTTAAGCAGAAACAAAGTGATACTCTCTGATGTTTTGAAATGGCCGACGCTCAGTGAACGCATTAGCAAGCAGCTCGTGTAGCCGCGTCGCTTTGATCGCTTCCTCTCTTTTCTGATAAAATAATGCTGAATTTACAGTGAGGAAAATTAAGTATTTGAACACCCTACAATTTTGGAAGTTCTCCCCTCGAAATCATGGAGGGGTCTGAAATTTTTATCTTAGGTGCACGTCCACTGTGAGAGACATCACATCATCGGAAATCACAATGTATGATTTTTTTCAAAATAATTTATTTGTATGTTACTGCTGCAAATAAGTATTTGAACACCTGTGAAAATCAATGTTAATATTTGGTACAGTAGCCTTTGTTTGCAGTTACAGAGGTCAAACGTTTCCTGTAGTTTTTTTTACCAGGTTTGCACACACTGCAGCAGGGATTGTGGCCCACTCCTCCACACAAATCTTCTCTAGATCAGCCAGGTTACTGGGCTGTCCCTGAGAAACACTGAGTTTGAGCTCCCTCCAAAGATTTTCTATTGGGTTTAGGTCTGGAGACTGGCTAGGCCACTCCAGAACCTTGATATGCTTCTTACGGATTGTCATGTTGGAAGACCCATCCACGACCCATCCATGACTGATGGTGATTCTGTGTATTTACGATTGCTGACTAGTGAGTGGCATTAAGTTGCTGTCATGTGATTTGGGTTGCAGCTGTACTGTTGTCATTTTGTGCTCCCGTGAACAAACCTTTTCCTTGTCTGTTTTTTTTGTCGCAGCACCTTCGTTTGCCCGACAGAGATCATCTCCTTCAGCGACAAGGCCAGCAAGTTCTATGACATCAACTGTGAGGTGGTGGCTGTCTCTGTGGACTCTCACTTCACTCACCTGGCGTGGATCAACACGCCGCGCAAGGTTCACGTCCTCCTTTAATCATTATTCACCAACAAACACACAGAACAAGGGTCACCTCAGCTCAGCGCCTCGTTCTTCAGTTGTACAGGAGCCACAAAAGCTAAACCTCTGTGAAAGTCACCAGCGTGTACACAGGAAATTATGCAGTGTTAATTTAACACTACAGCAAATATATATTCCTCTTCAGAATGTTGTTAAATTAAGTGTTGAGTTCAACAGTCCAGTACATTTGATTTTTACACTGTCATAAGTAAAAGTATTTTCAAATGGGATCATATGAGCTCGCTACAGTGTTACTTTCACACTGCAAGACTTACTGCATGTTTGTGTTCAAAGCATTTTCTCACATGAAATGTTTCATTAGTCCATTTTTTTTTTTTTTAGAATTAAATATTGCAACCTATTGATCAATATAATCATTCTACAGGCTGGAGGTTTGGGTCACATCCACATCCCCCTGCTGTCAGACCTCAACAAACAGATTTCCCGGGACTACGGTGTGCTTCTGGAGACGCCCGGCATCGCACTGAGGTAGCATCACTGTATTTTTGCATATTACTGATCATTTTAACTATATAAATGTCATTTTGCATACGTCCACCTTACAAACATTTTATTGATGAAATTATTAGTGTTTCACCAGAACTGAGGCATAAAATAGGTTTGTACCCCATCTGTCTGGAACAGTTTTGCTTCCTTTCTTCCAGAGTTATTGTGTGCATGGCTTTTTTAATTATGTGTCATCATATCAGTTAAGCCATTGTGCTCTTTGACACAGAAAATGTATGTTTAGGTCATTTCCTGTTTTGTAAATCGGCAAGTATTCAGTATTTTATATACTATTTTATATAGAATTTTATATACTATATAAAATTTTCACTTGAATAGTCTGTTGATTTTGCAGTACACCCAGAAAGTATACGCAGCTCTTCACTTTTTCCAGATTTTATGTTACAGCCTTATTACAGAATGGAGCAAATTCATTGTTTCCCCTCAAAATTGTGCACACAACACGTGTTTTTTTTTTTTTTTGCAAAGTTATTAAAAACAACTAAGAAATCACCTGTAGTCTTCACACCCTTTGCTCAATACTTTGTTGATGCACCTTTGGCCGTCATTACAGCCTCAAGTATTGAATATGATGCCACAAGCTTGGTGCATCTATCTTTGGGCAGTTTTGCCCATTCCCCTTTGCAGCACCTCTCAAGCTCCATCAGGTTGTATGGGGAGTGTCGGTGCACAGCGATTTTCAAATCTCTCCAGAGATGTTCAATCAGATTCAGGTCTGGACTCTGGCTGGGCCACTCAAGGATATCTGGATCAGAACACAGTCAATCACGGGTGCGTGAACACCATCTGCTGCAATTAAACGTAGCTTATTTTGTACGCATGGAACCCACTAAATTATGAATTTCTGTTGAGGAAGGACCTGCTACTCCTCCCTCAAGGCATTCTGGAGTTGAACAACAGTGCTGGGTATTGGGATATGAGCGTGAACACGACGATCTAGAATATCCCATAAGTGCTCTACAGGTCTGTTGGGCGTCCTTCCTGCATCACAGAATTTCCTTCGTAACCGGGTGATGGTCAACTCGTGAACATTTAAACACCTGGGTGTGTTCTGCAGTGTCAAACCAGCATCAAGAATGCCATTGGCTCATTGACGAAGCATTTCACTGAGGCATGACATGGCAAAAAATGCAACAGATTTCATCATTTGCTTTTATCGCTCCTCGTACCCAGACAAAATTGCCACTCCTAATTGTTACCAACAAGGAGTCATTGCTCAAAACATGCCACACCTCTGCAATTCTGACCAGGTGCTCACCAGCATCCGTGGTCGTGTTTGCAGGCCAATGCATGTTCCCTGACTTAACTCACTATTTCTAATCTGCCTCTCAGTGGAAGACTCAAAATGTCAATTAACTCCCTAATGAGCGCTGAGGCTCAACTCTAGCTTTCACGATGGCCGTTTGTCACCGATGTACTTGTCAGGCTTTAGGTCCCTTGGATGTGATCCGCATGCTGTTCAGGATTTGATCCACTGTAAACAGGATTTCATTTTACATTTGTACATACTGTTCTCTGTTTTCAGGGGTTTGTTTATCATTGATCCTAACGGTGTGGTGAAGCACATGAGTGTGAATGACCTGCCCGTGGGCCGTAGCGTGGAAGAGACTCTTCGCCTGGTGAAGGCCTTCCAGTTTGTGGAGTCACATGGTGAGGTGTGTCCAGCCAGCTGGACGCCCGAATCACCAACGGTGAGTCTTTCAACCTCTAGATGCATTTTAAACAAGAGCAAACGGAGATTTCGGAAGTCCGCCAATCTAGATCCAGACCACATCCAAAATTCAGTGGAGTCTTCCATGCCCCAATATCTTTCTGTGGTGCAAATTTGGTGAGAATCCATGAAGTAGTTTTGACATAATCCTTCAAAGCCTATATAAAGTGAAATCTTGATCCACAATCCAGATCAGCACAGCCAGTGCTGCATATGTGAGTATTTGTAGGGAAGACCAGGACCATTTGCCCCCAGAATTTTTAAATTTATAATTCTCTGAAACACTGTTGCCTGCATTTTGAGGGACATATTTTGTTAAAGCCATAGTTTTTTTTTTATCTTTGTTACAGCCTTGCTTTAAAGCCAAAAGAGACAAGGCATCCGGCCAAAAATATATGTGCCAGGAGCAATTACCTAGGTACTTCAAGCGCCCTCTTTTGGCTGCCCTTCAGCATGTTTGTAAAATAAAAATACGACTATCATTCTGGGAGGGGGATTGGTCTGTGCCATCAGTCTTATAGCAATCATTATTAACTACCAATACTTCATTAATTTACTGTCAGATGTCATTATAATACTAGTATTATGTTGCATAACGAGACAATTGGGTAACAGCTCAAAAACGGTTTTAATAACACTAACCCAAATCAATATCGGATCAAATCAAAATAATTGATCAATTCTGAATCTTAAGAATCAGAATCAAATTGATTCTTGAAATTTGAATTGATACCCAGTTCTAGTCAGGTCAGTTTTGGCCCAAGTGCAGGAAATTAAAATGAGAAAGCTTCATGAATAATTGTATTTATTATTTGACACATTTAGTTGATGTTTTATGAGGGAATGATTAATGATAAATATGCATTGTTCACCGTTACCTAATATCCCTAATTTCTCCAAAAATTAGTCCCATCAACTTTGTTTTCATGTTGTTCATCCTTGACCCAAAATACATAAATATACCAAATGGCAAAAGTCAGCTCTCCCCAGTTTCTCTGATCAAAGTTGCACATGCGAGGCTGCTTGGCTTAAAAATATATATTTCTTTTTGCACTGCGACCTCAGTATCAGAATTCTTGCTGATTTGATCTCTTCAGTTGGCAGTCACTGTGCAAATATCGTCATGTAAATTGGTCTGTTCTCTTGACATCCTGAAATAAATTCAGTTGAGTCCACCCCTCCTGGCTCTTATCAGAGCACATGCACAATGATGATGTCCATTTATCACTGAGCTGTTCCTACCAGCACGCCAGCAGTTGGAGACACTGCAACCAGTTTTCACCCCCCCCCCCCCCCCCCCAAAAGTAAGTCATCTAGTAAGTCAAAGGGTAGCCTGGCGTTAATGTGACAAAAGTGCGTGCACCTGTGGAGATGCAGTGAATGGTGAGTTTGTAATTACATATTTGAATTAAGTTGATAAAACGTTCGACAGCAGTTGCAGTGAAATGCTACAGACTGTAACTGCAGAAAACAGTGTGTGCATTTGCACATATGAACTACATGTGCAGTTAAAAAAAAGAATCACAGAACATTTAGACTATCTAGGGTTCCAGGACAGTGTTTATACTTCTCGGTGTCCAAATACTTATGGCTCCTGTATGTATAATTCCAACGGAATTTTGATGAAAATCTGACACTTTAGTTTAACATTTTCTAGCAGTTGTATTGTTTAAAAGTGGTAACTTTTCTGACCTTGAAGTTTTTGTATCCTGTGAAGCATCAAAACGTTTTTGCTTTTCTGTAGTACATAGTGTGTGAATGTAGTGACCTCAGTGGCTGAGACCCACTACATCAGAACATTAAATCTTTGTTTTTCAGATCAAACCAACTCCTGAAGGATCCAAAGAGTACTTTGAAAAAGTTAACTAATGAAGACTTTTCAACAATGGGTATTCCAGGTCTAAAATAAAGTTACATTTGCTGTTGAATACATGAGTGAATATTGTTTATTTATCCTGCATTTTGCCAACAGATCTGCATGAAATGTACAACTTCAAGAAACATCCTTACAAGAAAAATGTGTAAACCCCTGTATGTAAACATGTTTATTTTCTTTTTACAGTAAGTTAATATGCAGGTTCAAAATGTCTGAACAGACATTGGTACACAACGTCAGGTGCAAAAATTAACTTCAATGGAGCAGAACTGGGAAGAAGAGAAACAAAACAAAAGGCTTTGCCACTTCTCACACAAGTAGGGTACATACTGTATTTACACAAAGGGAAAGCATCTGACAATTGGCAGCAGTGTGGTGATGAAAACATTAAATGTACGTCAACTGCACTTTGTACAGTATGTTTACAGGAACAAAGCCGCTGCCTCATTCCATCCGACATTCTCCAAGATGTTTCGGGGAGGCAACAGAATGTGATGGGGTGACCGAGCAGAAAACAAAGCAGTTTAAAGCTTTAAAGGACAAATCAGAATGAGTGCCCAGACAAAAGCTTAAAACAAACAAAAAAAAAGTGGCTTTGCAGCAGATGGTTTATGAAAACTTCATGCAATTTCAAGCAAGATGTAATCAGACCCACTCCAAACAAAGTCTTTAAAAACAAAAGGCGCCCGTAGTAAATCTGTACAACGAAAATACACTTGGGATCTACATCTAAAGGTACATTATTTTGGTTATATACACTCCTCCCCCCATCCATATATTATCTTTACAGGTAGACTTCATTGGAACCCAGACATTAAGAAAGCAAATGGGGAAATGAATCACAAACATCCATTTAAAATTCAGTTCTTACTGTAGCTCAGCTGTCAATCACACGCACAGCCAACAACAGAAGGACTAAAAGACCGCAACTGCATGGACTGCTACAAGTCAGAAGTGTCAACATTGGGAAAGAACTTAATGTTGTGAACAAGGTAACGTACTGTGGAGTAACCAGAGTGAGAACACAAAATAGAAATGACGTAAGAACACAGGCACAGAGCTGACCCTCCAAAATTCTGACACAACAGAACAAAGGCTTTCAAAGCACGCTGGCCTCTTCACTGAAGAGAGCTACACTATTCCATCAAACATCTGTCTTCTCAAGTGGGACTGGAGTGAGGAGCCACCTCATCCTTAAACATTTGTTTGAAAGCAACGGATTAAAAACAGAACCCATGTTTGAAATCTCTTCTGCAGATTTGCTGTGGCTCACTTTCTTTCAGCGGTCAGAAAAAAAATCTACATAGTACAGAGAGAGAGATATTCCACAATCTCTTTGCAGGAAAGAAAAGTAAGAATGACTTGTGCCCGCCGTCTTTTAGGATATGCTTCAGCAAATCCGTTAATATCCCTGTGTTTACTGCTTAATCAATTTTCACATTTGTGTAGATCTTCCTCACAAAGGCACTTGTTCCCATGTAGCCTACAGCACCTGGAAGAGAAACACACACCGTGGGATTCTTTCACATAAGGCTGCAGCTATCGATTATTTTAGTAATCAATTATTCTATCCATTAATCAAATAAAAAGCACTTTTGTGTTTTTAAACATCAACCATCCAGGGCTCTCCCTATCACAATGTCACTGCGCCATCACACAGATTGTCAATTTCGTGTATAGTTTTGGATCTTACCCGGTGGAAGGGCCAAAGTCGGGCCAAAGTCTTGACATTTTGTTGAAATGGTGATGGGATGTGGCTTTTTGTTTTCCCCAACTTGTAAAAGTGAAATAATTTATAAATTTTTTTAAGGTTGGTGGACTGGGTCCCTGCTTGATTTTTTTTTTTTTTTTTTTTTTTTTTTAAATCCCTCTTTGTCTGCATTTCAGCAGATGCATTTCAGCTGGAGGTTGAACATGCAAGCCTCGCAGTCACTTTTTATTACTTTAAGTTACCGTGTTTGTGAAGCATAGTGTGTTGCCTAAAAAAGCGAAACACTCGGTGCAAGTCTGAGCAAAACAGAGGAAAGAGAGAATCTTCTTTCAGAGACTGTCAGTGTGGCCGGGGACGGAGCTGTGACTCGCCAGATATGAAGCCAGTGCTGGTCTTGTTGGATTTGTGAGAATCTACTGAATCTACTGGTACCTTGTTTCCCATGTAACAATAAGAAATATACTCAAAACCTGGATTAATCTTTTTAGTCACATAGCATTACTATTATTCTGAACACTACTGTATATTTTGCAGGCTGCATGGTTAGTACCACTGCCTCACAACTAGAAGGTCCGGTGTTTACTTCTGATCTGGTCCTTTCTGCATGGAGTATGCATGTTCTCTTCGTGTTTGGTTGGGTGCTTCAGCTTCCTCCAACCTCCCAGAACATGTAGGTTAGGTGAACTGGCAACTTTAAACTGACTGTAGGTGTGTTTGTCTGTGTGTTGGCTCTACAATAGACTGGTGGCCGTCCAAGGTTGACACTGCCTCTTACTTAATGACCTGTGGGATAGGCTCCGCCCCCGCCCCCAATTACAGTTGATGATTACTTTAATCAACTCACCACACATGATTCCCAGGGCGGTACTGAAAACAGCCATATAACCAAAGTAGAATGATGTCTGGAACAGTCCGTACATCCTGAAAGAGAAAAATGTTTCATTTTTCCTAATATACATCCAAGTGCATTGTGTTCACAACTACACTCAACAAAAATATAAACACAACACTTTTGGTTTTGCTCCCATTTTGTATGAGATGAACTCAAAGATCTAAAACTTTTTCAACATACACAATATAACCATTTCCCTCAAATATTGTTCACAAACCAGTCTAAATCTGTGATAGTGAGCACATCTTTGCTGAGATAATCCATCCCACCTCACAGGTGTGCCATACCAAGATGCTGATTAGACACCATGATTAGTGCACAGGTGTGCCTTAGACTGCCCACAATAAAAGGCCACTCTGAAAGGTGCAGTTTTGTTTTATTGGGGGGGGGGGGGGGGGGGATACCAGTCAGTATCTGTTGTGACCACCATTTGCCTCATGCAGTGCAACACATCTCCTTCGCATAGAGTTGATCAGGTTGTCAATTGTGGCCTGTGGAATGTTGGTCCACTCCTCTTCAATGGCTGTGCGAAGTTGCTGGATATTGGCAGGAACTGGTACACGCTGTCGTATACGCCGGTCCAGAGCATCCCAAACATGCTCAATGGGTGACATGTCCGGTGAGTATGCCGGCCATGCAAGAACTGGGACATTTTCAGCTTCCAAGAATTGTGTACAGATCCTTGCAACATGGGGCCGTGCATTATCCTGCTGCAACATGAGGTGATGTTCTTCCACAATCCACAACATTGACATCAGAAAACCGCTCACCCACACGACGCCACACACGCTGTCTGCCATCTGCCCTGAACAATGTGAACCGGGATTCATCCGTGAAGAGAACACCTCTCCAACGTGCCAAACGCCAGCGAATGTGAGCATTTGCCCACTCAAGTCGGTTACGACGACGAACTGGAGTCAGGTCGAGACCCCGATGAGGACAACGAGCATGCAGATGAGCTTCCCTCAGACGGTTTCTGACAGTTTGTGCAGAAATTCTTTGGTTATGCAAACCAATTGTTTCAGCAGCTGTCCGAGTGGCTGGTCTCAGACGATCTTGGAGTTGAACATGCTGGATGTGGAAGTCCTGGGCTGGTGTGGTTACACGTGGTCTGCGGTTGTGAGGCTGGTTGGATGTACTGCCAAATTCTCTGAAACACCTTTGGAGACGGCTTACGGTAGAGAAATGAACATTCAATACACGAGCAACAGCTCTGGTTGACATTCCTGCTATCAGCATGCCAATTGCACGCTCCCTCAAATCTTGCGACATCTGTGGCATTGTGCTGTGATAAAACTGCACCTTTCAGAGTGGCCTTTTGTGTATGTGGAAAAAGTTTTAGATCTTTCAGTTCATCTCATACAAAATGGGAGCAAAACCAAAAGTGTTGTGTTTATATTTTTGTTGAGTGTAGGTAGCCTAAAACTCACTTGGTTTTGAAGAAGTAGTAGTAGAAGGAGTACATATAAACATAAACAGCAGTTGATGCAGCAGAGAGGAAGCTTGTCCACTGCCTGCAATATAACAAAAAAAGGGTTTAAAAAAAAGGTTAAAAAAAAAAGTGCAGTGTCACTTTTGAGCTCATCCCACAACAGGTGATAGACATGTAAACATAAAATACTTTCAACAGACTGACCATCTGTAGTCCTCAGCATTGAGCAGGAAGTACGTGCACACAATGGTGACACACACAGTTACAATGCACAGAATGACCAGGACGAGCATCATGAAGCCGTACACGTAGTAGATCTTATAGGCCCAAAAAGATGTGAAGATGAAATACCTGAGAAAAAAAATATGTCAACTTCTGCAATAAAACATACGCACACCTCATCACTGCCCTATGAACTTACATCTCAATGAAAATGGAACCAAATGGAAGGATTCCTCCAAGGCAGACAATCACAGCTGGCTCCATGAACCTAAAAGACCAATGGATTTCATCACCAGCGCTCCTCTACCACAAAAATCCATACTCTCAAAAGTAAAAATCAATAAGGCAACACCAGTCAATATTCCCCACCACAGGATAGATTTGTTAAAAGTTAATAATCCAAGTCAAAAATGCACATATTACAGCCTTCACATATAGCTTTTATATAGATTTTATCTGTTTATTTTATAACTACTAGATGGGGCACCCACAGGCTGCATTGTGCACGTCTGACAGTGATTCATGCCACTTCATTCTTTGTGATTCAGTGATATTATAATATATAGTTCAGTGTGACACTGACATTTGATCTATTCCGTCCAAAACTGAAACACCTTATTGTTGACTGTCACACACACACCACTATGTTGAATTCATATTGATTCCAAACTAAGTTATAGTTTGACATTTCAAGGTCACCCAACATCCAAATCTACCAAAATCATTGTGACAGCCATTCCAAATATCACATTTACACAGTTGCGTCTGGTAGTTCCTGCTTTTAAATTCAGATAAAACTGAAGTTATTGTACTTGGCCCCACAAATCTTAGAAACATGGTGTCTAACCAGATCCTTACTCTGGATGGCATTACCCTGACCTCTAGTAATACTGTGAGAAATCTTGGAGTCATTTTTGATCGGGATATGTCCTTCAATGCGCATATTAAGCAAATATGTAGGACTGCTTTTTTACATTTGCGCAATATCTCTAAAATGAGAAAGGTCTTGTCTCAGAGTGATGCTGAAAAACTAATTTATGCATTTATTTCCTCTAGGCTGGACTATTGTAATTCATTATCAGGCTGTCCTAAAAGTTCCCTGAGAAGCCTTCAGTTAATTAAAAATGCTGCAGCTAGAGTACTGACGGGGACTAGAAGAAGAGAGCATATTTTACCCATATTGGCCTCTCGTCATTGGCTTCCTGTTAATTCTAGAATAGAATGTAAAATTCTTCTTCTTGTAAGGTTTTGAATAATCAGGTCCCATCTTATCTTAGGGACCTCATAGTACCATATCACCCCAGTAGAGCGCTTCGCTCTCAGACTGCAGGCTTACTTGTAGTTCCTAGGGTTTTTAAGAGTAGAATGGGAGGCAGAGCCTTCAGCTTTCAGGCTCCTCTCCTGTGGAACCAGCTCCCAATTCAGATCAGGGAGACAGACACCCTCTCTACTTTTAAGATTAGGCTTAAAACTTTCCTTTTTGCTAAAGCTTATAGTTAGGGCTGGATCAGGTGACCCTGAACCATCCCTTAGTTATGCTGCTATAGACTTAGACTGCTGGGGGGTTCCCATGATGCACTGAGTGTTTCTCTCTCTTTTGCTCTGTATGCACCACTCTGCATTTAATCATTAGTGACTGATCTCTGCTGTCTTCCACAGCATGTCTTTTTCCTGATTCTCTCCCCTCAGCCCCAACCAGTCCCAGCAGAAGACTGCCCCTCCCTGAGCCTGGTTCTGCTGGAGGATTCTTCCTGTTAAAAGGGAGTTTTTCCTTCCCACTGTCGCCAAGTGCTTGCTCACAGGGGGTTGTTTTGACCGTTGGGGTTTTTCTTGGGGCAACTGTTGTGATTTGGCGCTATATAAATAAAATTGATTTGATTTTGATTTAGTAGTTGGACAGTGACAACTTGAATGATTTTGCCTCTGTACACAATGTAGCTGAAACGAATCAAGACGTGCTCCTAGGCCGTTCTTTTCTTTTGGGTTTAAGTGGGACCTGACTAGTTGCACACTCTGGATAGACCGGTATCTCCTGCTGGTTCACATCAAGCTGTCCAGAACACTCATTTGTCTCTGTATCAAACAGGTGGGACCACAACCTGTTGCGATGCTCCTGTACTCTCTCCTTTGTTGCAAGGAGAAAACCATCACTGAAATGTGTACATAGTTCTTCATTACACTGCTGTGTTATGTAAAAGACTCATCTATGGCCACAAGATGGTGCAGTCTACACATACTGAACTGAAAGGTACTGTGATTCACATTCTGGAAAAGAAGGTGGTGATATGCGCCATTAAGCTGGATGACAACCGACGTTAAACCAAGATCTGAATGAGAAGGACATGCGGGGTTTTTAATAACGACTGAACTTGATAAATTATGCTATTAAACTGAAAGACCACGTGCTTGTATGGGAGAGCCAGAACACCAACGAGGACAGCTACGCTAAGGTAAGGCTAGCTGTGTTTTAAAAATGTGTTTTTTAAAATGTTTAATTACATTTAAGACATTTTTGCCTGTTCATTAGGCATAAGAAGCAATTCTCTCTTGAATTCTTTGTGATTGATACAATAACATTAATTATCCCTTTTGCATGTTAATGTGGTGTTTGTATTGTAAATAATGTTTATTTTGCTTTTTGTTCCATTAAGCAATAGCACCAGGGGAGGTGATGGTCTACTGGTTAAGCGTTGGGCTTGAGACCAGAGGATCCTTGGTTCAAATCCCAGCCTGACTGGAATCCCCTAGTTGCTCCCGGTGTGTAGTGAGCACCTTGTATGGCAGCACCCTCACATCGTGGTGAATGTTAGGCATTATTGTAAAGTGCTTTGACTGTCTGATGCAGATGGAAAAGCGCTATATAAATGAAGTCCATTTACCATTTGTCACACTGTGCTCCAGCATCGTAAACATGAACTCTTGAACACTGACCAACTTTGTATTGGTCCCAACTCCACCACAGCAAACACCTACCATTTCTTCTCAGGAATCGGTCGTGGTACAGCGTTCACCCGACAGGGGAAGTTCGGCTGGCCCGACAGATTTCGCCCCAGAATTGTTCCCACAAGGTTCAGTGGCAGAATAACAAAAAAGCAGATACAACAAACAGCAACCTGTAAAAATAGACAAAAATATGACCATTAATTTGGGATGGAGATTTTTCAGAAATCTTCCTGGATGCTTTCTCATAAATTTCACTGTCAGAATCATTGTGCTTCAGCTGATCACATCTACTGCACTCATACACGCACTTTATCAAAATACTGTATGTGACTTTGTTTTGGTTCTGTAAGTTGAGCAAAAAAAAAAAAAAAAAAGCAAACAGACACGCATACATACACACTGTACATAATTTCAGTACAGTGGAAACAAGATACATGTGAAACACGTTTGGCTTGTTTGTTGTTGTCAGATTGTTACAAATCATGTTCCTTGAATTTTCTTTTTAACACCAATTCCCTGTAACACTTGGCAGAAAAAAGGTCTTAAGAAACCCACAAGATCAAGGGGGTTTTATCCACAAAACAAAATTATAAAAGTAAAGTATAATGTGCTGGTTAATGACTTATGCAATCCATTTTAAATGCTGGAATGATGAAAGATATTTTCTACCTTTGTTTGGGTGGTACACGAATTGGACACCTTTCCATTAAGTGTCACAGAAACAGATAATTTTATATCATTATATGTTAATGTCCATAATTACATTTTTTGTGGTTATAGAAATCATTCAAGTACATGCAGAGTATCTGACTCAGTAAACATTTGTGACATTATCTCAGCTATCTGTTTGCTCTGTACGGTCTGTTCAAGAAAAAGATCTCAATTTCACAACGAGGCAATGCAGATACACAGAGAAACTGAAGTTGTTGACTGAGTTGTTTCCTTCATACTTTTTTTTTTTAGGGGGTGTTGCCGTGTCAGACTCACCATAGTGCCAAATGGGATAGCTCTGGAGGCATGGTAGTAGATAGCGATAAAGTTGATGAAGAAGGCAGTCCCACAAACCATGGCTGGGATCATAAATGCCCCAATGAACATTTGCTTTATCCACTTTCTGCCTGTATTATTGAAACATTGAAAACATCAGCGTGATAGAAGCTGAATTCATTGTACACAGCAACTTAGCACTTTTTGTTTTTGTTACCTCCTTGTTTGGCGTACAAGCTTCCTCCAAAGTAGCCGTTGACAGGTGAGGTGGCAGCATACACAAAAATGGCTGTGCTCAGCATGGATCCTCTTCTGCAGAGACAGATCAGTCAAACCTCAAAAGCAAAGCCAATTATACAAAGTGCTTCAAAGCAGACAAACTCAAATGTGCAGTCAACTCACAAATGGATATTAAAATGTCAATATATACACAATAGAAATACACAGAACATAACCTGCTGTTTGCAGCATACTGCACTTGTTTTAAAATATTTTACAGCGCTGTAGACGCGCAGTGTGACAGACAATAGTTGTTCTAGGATCCATAACAGCCCACCCCGACAGTATGACATGTATATGAACCATAAATTAAATGCAGTTTACACAATAGCGTGAAATGCAGATTTAATGTCATGGTGACTTGTAGTAGTAGTAGTAGTAGTACTAGTAAGTCATATACAGGTCCAAAGGCCCGTTTGTGCAGGTGCATATCTCCACATTCAGTAGTGTGAAGCAGATGAGACTCTAACTCCCCCTTGATGGAACACCAGTCCAGCACAGGTTACTGCCTCAGCCAAGGCAGTACCCATTTACAGCTGGGTGAACTGAGACAATGTAGATTAAGTGTCTTGTCCAAGGATACAGGCAGGCAGCATGAGTGGGATTCGAACCCAGGCCTACATATTGGCAGGCCAGCTCCTTATCCACTCAGTTTTTAAAGCACTGGCAACTACATAATTCTTGAAGCACAGCTGCAGTGAAATCAAAGCACTTGTGCATTCTGCTTGAGGCACCCCGATGCAGGTTCGACAAACAGAGTCCAAGCACAAAAAAGAATCACTCCATAATGTCAGGAGTTGAAGACATTTCCTGACTGGTCTGCATGCTTGACAGGACTCAGGTTTACAAAGTGTTATATAAATAAAATTATTACCCTTCTCATGGGAAATATAAGTGGAAGTCAGGCTTAGAAAAGAGGAAGATCTGTGAGCAGTGATAATGTTTCATGCCAAGAAAGAACACTACACATGCAACGTTTGCTCTGAGACTGACAGAAGTGGGATTACATCAAAAATAGACTCTGAACCCTTTCTTGTTCGCAATGTGATGGCCAGGTTGACTGACAAGCTCAAACAGGAGTCACCATGGAATATGAGGTTTGCAGATAACACTGATCTGTAGTGAGTAGACAGCAAGTTGAGACTAGTCTGGAGAGGTGGAGATATGCTCTGGAGAGAAGGGGAATGAAATTCAATAGAAGAAAGATTGAGTACATGTGTGATTGAAAGGGAGCTTGGTGGAATATTGCAGTTACAAAGAGCAGAGGATGCTAATAGGGTAGGGTGACCATATTTTGATTACCAAAAAACCAGGACACACGGCCCGGCAATGAGATACTCAACGTTTACTCAAAGATGAACACCAAAGTCCCTTTTCTGTTTAAAAATTAATAAAATATCAAATGACAAGGATCTATTTTAGCTGTAATATAACAGATAATGAATGTTTTTACATTCTTTTAATGGAACAAATATTTATTTTGGATATTAAATGCTTATTGAGTGTTGTTGTAAAGCAAGGTGATGCCACACAGTGGTAAACATACCACTGTCCCAACTTTTTTTGAAACATGTTGCAGGCATCCATTTCAAAATGATCAAATATTTGCACAAAAACAATGAATTTTCAGTTTGAACATTAAATATCTTGTCTTTGTGGTGTATTCAATTGAATATAGGTTGAAGAGGATTTGCAAATCGTTGTATTCTGTTTTTATTTACATTTTACACAATGTCCCACCTTCATTGGAATTGGGTTGTGTGTGTAAATATATAGATAGATATTATAAAAAAATGGCTTTATTTTGACACAAAACTTTTTTTTTTTTGCAAAACATGACCATGTGGAGAAAAACAAGCTTCTCTTCTTCTTCTGTGGCATATAACAGTAGCCGACATCCTTATTGTTACACTGCTGCCACCTTCTGTATCAGTCCATTATACAACCCCCGGCAATAATTATGGAATCACCGGCCTCGGAGGATGTTCATTCAGTTGTTTAATTTTGTAGAAAGAAAGCAGATCACAGACATGACACAAAACTAAAGTCACTTCAAATGGCAACTTTCTGACTTTAAGAAACACTATAAGAAATCAGGAAAAATAATTGTGGCAGTCAGTAACGGTTACTTTTTAGACCAAGCAGAGGGAAAAAATATGGACTCACTCAATTCTGAGGAATAAATTATGGAATCACCCTGTAAATTTTCATCCCCAAAACAAACACCTGCATCAAATCAGATCTGCTCGTTAGTCTGTATCTAAAAAGGAGTGATCACACCTTGGAGAGCTGTTGCACCAAGTGGACTGACATGAATCATGGCTCCAACACGAGAGATGTCAATTGAAACAAAGGAGAGGATTATCAAACTCTTAAAAGAGGGTAAATCATCACGCAATGTTGCAAAAGATGTTGGTTGTTTACAGTCAGCTGTGTCTAAACTCTGGACCACATACAAACAACATGGGAAGGTTGTTAAAGGCAAACATACTGGTAGACCAAGGAAGACATCAAAGTGTCAACACAGAAAACTTAAAGCAATATGTCTCAAAAATCGAAAATGCACAACAAAACAAATGAGGAACGAATGGGAGGAAACTGGAGTCAACGTCTGTGACCGAACTGTAAGAAACCGCCTAAAGGAAATGGGATTTACATACAGAAAAGCTAAACGAAAGCCATCATTAACACCTAAACAGAAAAAAAACAAGGTTACAATGGGCTAAGGAAAAGCAATCGTGGACTGTGGATGACTGGATGAAAGTCATATTCAGTGATGAATCTCGAATCTGCATTGGGCAAGGTGATGATGCTGGAACTTTTGTTTGGTGCCATTCCAATGAGATTTATAAAGATGACTGCCTGAGGAGAACATGTACATTTCCACAGTCATTGATGATATGGGGCTGCATGTCAGGTAAAGGCACTGAGGAGATGGCTGTCATTACATCATCAATAACTGCACAAGTTTACGTTGATATTTTGGACACTTTTCTAATCCCATCAATTGAAAGGATGTTTGGGGATGATGAAATCATTTTTCAAGATGATGATGCATCTTGCCATAGAGCAAAAACTGTGAAAACATTCCTTGCAAAAAGACACACAGGGTCAATGTCATGGCCTGCAAACAGTCCTGATCTTAATCCAATTGAAAATCTTTGGTGGAAGTTCAAGAAAATGGTCCATGACAAGGCTCCAACCTGCAAAACTGATCTGGCAACAGCAATCAGAGAAAGTTGGAGCCAGACTGATGAAGAGTACTGTTTGCCACTCATTAAGTCCATGCCTCAGAGACTGCAAGCTGTTATAAAAGCCAGAGGTGGTGCAACAAAATACTAGTGATGTGTTGGAGCATTTTGTTTTGCATGATTCCATAATTTTTTCCTCAGAATTGAGTGATTCCATATTTTTTTTCCCCCTCTGCTTGGTCTAAAAAAGTAACCGTTACTGACTGCCACAATTTTTTTTCCCCTGATTTCTTATAGTGTTTCTTAAAGCCAGAAACTTGCCATTTGAAATTACTTTAGTTTTGTGTCATGTCTGTGATCTGCTTTTTTTCTACAAAATTAAACAACTGAATGAACATCCTACGAGGCCGGTGATTCCATAATTTTTGCCAGGGGTTGAAGAACTAATAAATCCTCTTAATGAGTCTGATGTCTTTCAAGTATTTAAAAAGCCAACACCTCCCCCTCTCACTTAACCTTACATCTAAAATACTTCCTACAGAAACTTCTTTCAGGCCTTACAATTAATTTCCTTCAGTTTTTACCCTTTAATAGATAAACCATTCAAAAATGACGAGATATATTTTGCCCGCATGCTGAAATCGGCCTGTGTCAATTTTATTTTTTGGCGAATTTCATAGACTGCTGTACAGTTGGGTGCACAGGATGTGTGCTTTTTAATAATGCTGTATGTTCTGTGGTGTTTTCATGATGATTGACATAAGTATCCGGGGTGCAAGCTCACATGGTGTGATTTAGGAATTTATTATGGTGCAGTAATTTGTAAGCATACATTTTACATGTAAATATTAATAAAGTCACTGTTTTATACCACAAATATTGTTTTGATAAGTTTTAATCTCTTAAAATGATTTACTCACACTTGCATGAAGTTCCAGTATATTTCAGAGCTCATTGCAGGTTAAGGAAAAACACTTGAATAGTTTTGGCAAGTTCAGTGATATCTGTCCAATGCTACGGCATTTGGGCAATTCTATGGTAATGGAATTACAACAGCAGCAAAATCTGTACATATGGCATCTAACCATGACAGATTAGCTCAGATTGTAATTCCGTTACTGTAGAATTGCCCATTTACAGTAAGTACATACCCTACAGCACTAGGCAGGTGTCACTGAAAGAAGGTCTACAGAGAGATTGTTATTACAGTCAGGTTTCCACATACCCCAACATACAAAAAATATAAAATGGAAATTCATGAAATTAGATCTCTGTAGTGGCCCCGAAATATTTCCAAAATGCTCAAAAGCTGTGAGCTTCAGGGGGCTTTGCTCCCTGGACCCCCACCCATTTTCATTTTTTTTTTCTTTGCCCTTTCTCATCCCTGTAAGTCAACATTCAGCTATTGTTCAAATAAGACAATTATTAAAGAAGTTAAATTTTGTCACCTTTTTGACACATCTTACCGTATCTGCCTCCAAACCTTGTCAATGATCAGTATCGGTATTGGCCCTTAAAAATCCATATATATCGACCTCTATTATAGGGTGACCAAACAGTCCTGTTTCCCAGGACATGTCCTGTTTTTACCTCCTGTCCTGGCCATCCATGTTTTTTTTTGTTTTCTCATGAAGGACACTGGACTCATTAAGAAAATTTATTAGTGCTATAATGGACTGATACAGAAGGTGGCAGCAATGTAACAATAAGGATGTTGGCTACTGTTATACGCCACAGAAGAAGAAGAGAAGTTTGTTTTTCTCCACATGGTCATGTTTTGCAAAAAATAAGTGTTTTGTGTCAAAATAAAGCCATTTTATCCATCCATACACACACACACACCCATATATATATACACACCCACACCCATATACACACCCACACACACACACACCCACCCACATACACCCACACACCCATATACACACACACACACCCATACACACACACACCCACATACACCCACACACCCATATACACACACACACACCCATACACACACACACACACACACCCACACACACCCACACACACACACACACACACACACACACACACACACACCCATACACACACACACACACACACACACACACACACACACACACACCCACACCCATACACACACACACACACACCCACACCCATACACACACACACACACACACCCATATACACCCACACCCACACACCCACACCCACACACACACCCACCCACACCCATACACACACACACACACACCCATATACACACACACCCACACCCACACACACACCCACACCCACACACACACCCACACACACACCCACCCACCCATATACACACACCCACCCATATACACACACCCACCCATATACACACACACACACACCCACCCATATACACACACACCCACCCATATACACCCACCCACCCACACACACACCCACCCACCCACCCACCCACACACACACACCCACCCACCCACCCATATACACCCATATACACCCACCCACCCACCCATATACACCCACCCATATACACCCACCCACATACACCCACCCACCCACCCATATACACCCACCCACCCACCCATATACACCCACCCATATACACCCACCCACCCACCCATATACACCCACCCATATACACCCACACACCCACCCATATACACACACCCACCCACCCACCCATACACACACACCCACCCATACACACACACCCACCCATACACACACACCCACACACACCCACCCACACACACCCACCCATACACACACACCCACACACACCCACCCATACACACACACCCACACACACCCACCCACACACACACACCCACCCATACACACACACCCACACACACCCACCCATATACACACACCCACACACACCCACCCATATACACCCACCCACACACACCCACCCATATACACACACCCACACACACCCACCCATATACACACACCCACACACACCCACCCATATACACACACCCACACACACCCACCCATATACACACACCCACACACACCCACCCATATACACACACCCACACACACCCACCCATATACACACACACACCCAATTCCAATGAAGTTGAGACATTGTGTAAAATGTAAATAAAAACAGAATACGATATGCAAATCCTCTTCAACCGATATTCAATTGAATACACCAGAAAGACAAGATATTTAATGTTCAAACTGATAAACTTCATTGTTTTTGTGCAAATATTTGATCATTTTGAAATGGATGCCTGCAACACGTTTCAAAAAAAGTTGGAACAGTGGTATATTTACCACTGTGTGACATCACCTTGCCTTATAACAACACTCAATAAGCATTTAATATCCGAAATATTCGTTCCATTGAAAGAATGTAAAAACATTATTTGTTTTATATAACAGCTAAAATAGATCCTAGTCATTTGATATTTTATTAATTTGTAAACAGAAAAGGGACTTACATTTTGGTGTTCCACTGCAACGTGTAGTCCAGTGATGCTGTGCACTGACTTCCATTAAAAAAGACTAGTTCTTCAGTTCAGCCAAAAATCACATCAGCATTTCATGTGAACAGGTCTTCATGCATCCAGATGGCTTACAGTGGAGTGGATTTTTTTGTGTGTGTGTGTGTGTGTGTGTGTGAATGCATGCATACATACATACACACACACACACACACACACACACACAACTGGCTTGGTCGACTGTATGTCCTCAGTGCAGCGGGGGGGGGGGGGGGGGGATAACATCAGAATTGAGTCCAGCTTGTCTTTCTTCCTGCTAACAGCCTCCAGACAGCACAGTGGATTTGTTTTGTGTGTGCATGTGTGTATGCGCGCATGAGCATGTGCGTGTAGAGTGCAATGGTACCAAACTTATTGAACCAAATTTGCACTCTAAATGGAACCAAGCTGCACTCTAAATGCAATGCAACACAAATGGGATGAAATGTCATGTGACATCCAAAGCACCAATCAAATGACAAGAATCCATTCAGTCGTTATATAATACTGCATATATTGCAATTTAATATAACAAGCATTTTATTTTGAAATATTTAAACACTGGACACCTTGTTTTGATTCAACGTCATGGGCCAAAGTTCTTGCTTTCATTGCTCTTTAAGTTATTTTTAAAAAATGGAAAGAAATCTACAAAATAATCCGAGCCATGACAAAGAACCATGATCCAATCTGAACCCTTTGTTTTACCATCAGTTACACCCATATTGTAGATTAACAATAACTACATAGAACACCCCCCTCTTTTTTTTTTTTTTAATAGAGGAAGTAGGTGAGTCTGCTGTCAAGCAGGGTGAGGCAAAATGTGTGAACTTGTGCTGCTCCAGTGTGAGTACATGCAGTCATAAAATGCTGGAGATGTGCACAATATGTTCTAACAAGTTCTGACTTTGCACATTCAAACTAGGGCTGCAAAAAAACTGAAAATATTCACATTTAAGAAGCTGAAGCCAGAGAATTTGGACATAAAAGACTCAAATTATGATAATTTGATTAGTTTAATAATGATCAACTATCCTGTAATTAAAAACCTCAGTTCTTTTCAATCACATTTCCTGAGTTGATTGAGGGAGTACATATTAAGCCACAGTCTTGAATATGAAATAACTAATAGGATGTATTAGATGAAACAAGTACACAGTCTACATTAACCCATGGTGCCCCAGGTAAATGTTGATAAGCTTAACGAAGACCAGTGACACTTTTTTCAGAAGGTTTTTATACAGTACAGAACAGTGATTGCAACCTTTAACATGTTGACCCCAAAAATCAAAAAGCTTCTCAGGGTCAATATACTTAATACACACACAGTTTGGTTAGAATCAGTCAGTTAAAATGACTTCAGTTTACAAGACTAAGACATCACACTTCAGTGACCTTGACCTTCAACCTTGTGACATCAAAAAGAGCAGTCTTCTTGGGGTCACGATACATAATGCATATGCTACCTGTGGTGACAATCACGATTTCCTGTGCAATTGTTCCTAGCCAACTTGTAGCGCTGTGTGTGGTTTTAGCCAAACACTGAACCTGTACAAGGTATAATATAATCTGAAGGAGCAAGTTTCATAACAATCCATGAAGTCCTTTTGGCATCATCGTGAGGATTTTGGCATCATTAGAGGATCATTAACTGACCGCTAGGTCTGTACAGGGAAATTTCAGGCCGACGCTCACGCTCGGTCCAAAAAAAAAAAAAAACAAAAAAAAAAAAAACACAGATGTCTGATATCCCCGTACAGACCGAGCAAGCAAAGCTGCTGATGGCTCATAGTCAGACCTGTTCGCTTCAGCTCCATGAAGAACTTGTTAACAGATGGTCCGGTCATTAGCTGGTAAGCTTTCAATCTGTTTTTTCAGATGCTGTTTAGATATTTATGGAGTATGTTTATGTCTGACTTGGATTTTCTAATCGTGTTTTTGACTTCCTGGTCAGAAAAGAAAATATGTGTTGCGGACCGACTGTCATGGTAACCGGTCCAGATATGGGAAAATATCCAACCGGTAATCAGCCAATCAGAGCGCGCGTTGAGTCCAAGCCATATAATAAAATGTATTTTAGCATCTCAGCCCTCTAGTGGGCACAATTAGAACTGAAGCATGCCTAACTTTGAACATGTAACCAATGTGACCCTGTCTCCCAAGTTTCATTATGACAGATGAAGTTTTTGACAAGCCATTGTGTTCCCAAAGTTTCAGAGACTGCCATCTAGTGGCCACAATGAAAACAAAAATGTGCTTCAGGTTGAACATGTCCAAGGTCTTACTGAGGTGACCTTAATACATGAGCTCTTTGTCCATATAGCCAAAGCGCACGTGATATCTTGAAGAAAAAAGACAGGCCCACACGTAGTCAAACCATTCCCAGGCCTGCTCTGGCTTCAGCAACACAGGTAAAAATGAAACAATAACTGAAAACCAAACTAAACAATCAACCAAAGATCATCTAGGTCACACCAACATTGGTGCATTCTGAGTGGGCCCAGACAGCGTGGAACAGACATAATGAGCCAAGGTCCTGATGTCAAGACCTGAATCACATTATTCAAGTAAAATTCAACATGGGACACACTTTGGGTTGCTGCCAGTTGAGAAGTCATGAACCTGACCCCGTGTGAATGCTTTCAGATAGACTGTCACCACTGTAGCGGTGACAGGAACTTGACGTTCAAATGCAGATGACCTTTATGTATCAGAGCCCAGTAATTCTGTATCTCACACACACACGTGTCACTTGCGTGATCCCCCCCAGTGTACATATTGTGGTTCTGAACAATGCTTCACGAAATTGCAATCTTGGAAAACAGCTTTTATTGTTGAGGGGGGAAAAGTGTAACACGCATGAATAAAAGTTAGTTCATGCTCTCATACTGGCCCATCAACCACACCTAAACAGCACTAACTAGTTAACACACCTCTTGACAGTTAGTGTTTGGATAATGACGTCAAGAGATGTATCCCATGTACTCTGGATGTTTCATATTAAACCATCGTCTGACAGACTATAAACCATCTAAAGACTTTCATTAATAGACTATAAACCATCTAAAGACTTCCATTAATAGACTATAAACCTTCTAAAGACTTCCATTAATAGTCACCTAACCATAGTAACATCATGGTTGCAATTTCTAATTTAACACCATTGATTCCCTGACAAGTTCTTTCTTTTCACCCTCTTTCAACGCTGAAAAACATGCTTTGACACAAGACATACCATGGACTTATTTTCACTTTTACATTACCAAACAACAAATGAAAAACAAGCAATAATTTGAGCAATTTTTAAAAACGACAACAGAAACACCCACCAGTTTCTTACAAGAAGAATAAGCAACTAAAACCCCCTTTACACAGGGACGGGGTCTGTCCAGCGGTACTTGTGTGGTCATGAAGTCATATTGGACACCGTATGATGCCAAAGAGGCGCTCGGCTGCTGCCAGGATCTTACAAGATCCATACGGTATCTCTCACAAACCACCATGATCGCAATGGTTGCCATGAAGTATGAAGCTGCACCTGATTTCCACAGAAGAATAGCCAAGCACGGAAGACACACAAATACCAACCAGTCACACATAAACACCTCACAGTCCACCCCATGATCACCGACGTGCACGCAATGACTGCAACAGCAGCTCTTCCACTGATCACCCAAGCTGACATGTGGCTCAACTTTCACAGAAAGCTCCCAGATTACCATTATGATGACAACCTGTAGCACTAACTAAAAAACTGTTACTATGGAAGACAAAATGAGCTAAATATGAAATAAATCCTTTTTTCCCCACATTTCTGTACATGCACATTCAGATGGGATCACGCGTGCGCCTGACACACCTCACGTGGAACATTTTAATATACAAATAGGTACATTAAATTCATTGTGGACTCACCACAGTTTTGTCCTTTTCCAATAATTGTATAATCCAGAGTTTGACTCACAGAGCTCAGTGTGGCGCTCCAGGACAAAATGAGAACAGGACAGTCGTGACTTTTTTTTCCATCCCTGCAATTTTTTTTTTTTAATCTGTTTATTTTTCATGGGACAGTTGTTTTCCAGCCATAAAAAGTCCACTGAAAACTGTTAATTGTCCAGTGGTATATTTTTTCTGCTCATTTATCTGAATGACAGCAAAAAGCACTTGTATATAAGGTAAATCCAAACTGACCAGTGTGACAAATTAACCATTTAATATTTAGCCTCTCTCCCTCTCAGGAAATATGATGGCAAACCACTCAAAATACAACACAAAATACAGTGTGTGTGTGTGAAAAAAGTGTCAGATCTCCGTGGAAATTACATCATCTGTAGCCCACAAGCTACATGTAGCAGGAGGTGGTAATGGTAGAAAATATTTTTTTTTTTCCAAATATGCTTACATCCACTTCAGAGATTGTGCATTGTGTAATTTGGGAGATATTTCATATAGGAAGTGGATGTCTAGCATGACAAAAAAAAAAACCCACCCCATGCAAAAAAGAAAACTGCAATATATACTATAATTTTAACATCTTTCGAAATATTAGGATGCAACTGTTTTGACTTCATGATTAGTTTTGATGAACCCTGCACTGAACACAACATTCAAGTTTATGATATATAGTAGTGTTCAGAATAATAGTAGTCCTATGTGCCTAAAAAGATTAATCCAGGTTTTGAGTATATTTCTTATTATTACATGGGAAACAAGGTACCAGTAGATTCAATAGATTCTCACAAATCCAACAAGACCAAGCATTCATGATATGCACACTCTTAAGGCTATGAAATTGGGCTATTAGTAAAAAAAAAAAAAAAAAAAAGTAGAAAAGGGGGTGTTCACAATAATAGTAGTGTGGCATACAGTCAGTGAGTTCGTCAATTTTGTGGAACAAACAGGTGTGAATCAGGTGTCCCCTATTTAAGGATGAAGCCAGCACCTGTTGAACATGCTTTTCTCTTTGAAAGCCTGAGGAAAATGGGACGTTCAAGACATTGTTCAGAAGAACAGTGTAGTTTGATTAAAAAATTGATTGGAGAGGGGAAAACTTATACGCAGGTGCAAAAAATTACAGGCTGTTCATCTACAATGATCTCCAATGCTTTAAAACGGAAAAAAAAAAAAAAAAAAACAGACGCGTGGAACAAAACAGAAAACAACCATCAAAATGGACAGAAGAATAACCAGAACGGCAAAGGCTCACCTACTGATCAGCTCTAGGATGATCAAAGAGTCTGGAGTTACCTGTAAGTGCTGTGACAGTTAGAAGACGCCTGTGTGAAGCTAATTTATTTGCAAGAATCCCCCGCAAAGTCCCTCTGTTAAATAAAAGACGTACAGAAGAGGTTACAATTTGCCAAAGAACACATCAACTTAACTTATATATCGCATACCAGGTATCATGGATCAGTTTGGATATGTCAAAATACTTGAAGAGGACATGCCCTTGAAATGGATGTTTCAACAAGACAATGACCCCAAGCACACTAGTAAACAAGCAAAATCTTGGTTCCAAATCAACAAAATTAATGCCTCGCAGATGTGAAGAAATCATGAAAAACTGTGGTTATACAACTAAATACTAGTTTAGTGATTCACAGGATTGCTAAAAAAGCAGTTTGAACATAATAGTATTGAGTTTGTAGTGTCAACAGCAGATGCTACTATTAGTGTGAACACCCCCTTTTCTAATTTTTTTACTAATAGCCCATTTTCATAGCCTTAAGAGTGTGCATATCATGAATTCTACTGGTACCTTGTTTCCCATGTAACAATAAGAAATATACTCAAAACCTGGATTAATCTTTTTAGTCACATAGCACTACTATTATTCTGAACACTACTGTATAATGCTCCTGACTTGGCAGTACTTGTTTTAGAGAAGTCACAAAAGCTACATAAGTACTGATATTATTACAGCGATCATGCAATTACATGTAATTTCAAGTCACAGCATGGCAAGTTGTAGTAAATCAAGTTTCATGGCCAAGCCAAAAACAAGATCTCAGGCTAAAGAATTTGATAAAACCTTTGACAATGGTTTATGTTTTTAAAGTTTTTGAAGAGCATGGCCTCCTCCTAAGTTCTGTTATTCACATAGTGTTACTGAAATAAAACCTTTGTGAAAGAATTGTGTTTATAAAGTTTTTGAAGAGCACGGACAAACTTTACACATAGCGGAATAGCCAGATAATCGAAAATAGACCATACTTTGTTACATTCAAGGGGTGGAGAGTTATTTTCAAGATATATGATTAATTTTGATGCCAAAATGCTGGTATTAATATTGTGAATCATTTCCCAAGTGGATGTATTGAAATTCTGACTTGAGATTTTACCACCTCCTGCTACTCCATGTGAGACAACACCACCACACAAGAGCCGCTGAAGCGATTACACAGAAAGGTATTTTCACGTTACCTCCGCAGATCAGGTGCATTTTAAGCTGCAAGACAGACTCACAACTGCCTAATGAACTACACATGATAACCAGTTGTGGCTTTGACCAACATGTTTCACAAATGTTCCTGGTGGTCTTTTTCTGCCCTGTATTTAGTCTGTCCACACGGTATTTTTTTTTTTCCTGACAGGATAATTCATGCTGGCCTGAGTCTCACTTGTATGGGAGTTGTTTATTACTGGCACAAACATCAAGTATCATCTAAAATCTTGTTTTAAATTATATTTTTCACCATAGTAGTTTGCACACTCCTGTGATCTCTGTAAGGTGAACCCACTGCCCTTTCAGAACAGCTCCTCTATAAAATAAAGATGCTAACTGTCATTAACCCTCCGGTCAAATCAAACAGCCGATACTCCCCTGGAAAAGAGTGAGCCCTCACTGCATTTAGCCCTGACTACAGATTTTAATAAGAATTGGTCAGATTAACCAATTAAATATACTATTTCAAGCTGTTAATAAGAACATGAAAGTCAAAATGCAGAAGATGGGGAGAAAAGACAAGTTCATTAAACATTTATCTTAATGAATTAGGGTATTCTTTCAATAGGACACTGATCCATGTACTCAACGATCCCAACCAGGCATGTCCTTTACTCACTCTGTGTAGAGATCTTCCACCATAGCAACGATGATGACAATGAGGGAGACAGAAAAAATTTGGCATCCAGAGCCGATAAGCGAAGAGAAGATCAGCGGATGACTGGACGGTCGAAACACATCTCCATGGACTTGCTTCCACCCGTATTCATCCCCTAAATCTCTATCCTGTTGACAGAAAATGACATTTCAGGTAACCAAACAAGAGTGGCCTCCAGGACTCTGTGATTAGCAAAAACACTTGTCATGGGTGTCTTGGCAGCGTTCCTCACTCATGTCCTTGTTGCAGCAGTTACATTTTGAGAAATGCCTCCTCCACACAGAATAACCACACAAAATATACTCTTTAAATTTCTTAAAAGACTGATGTCTTAATGACATCCAAGACATATTCAATGAATTCTCCCGACTGCATATGGGGGGAGCAACCAAAACGCACTGCTTCTCTCTAACAAAATTACAATATCGTGAAAAAAAAAAGAAAAAAAAAACTTTTTTTCGTCAGTCATTTTAGACATTTTTATATATACACTAGACTGACAACAAATAAAACTGTGTTGACACTCACAATGTAGGAGAAGCAGTTATTACAGTGTTTCCAAGTGTCAAGAACTGGATTGAAAAGCATCTTCAAGAAATTCAAAGAGAGCAACACACTATAGAACAAGCCTGGGGTAGGTATATAACGAAAAAGACCCCAGAACTGCCAAGACACTAGTGAATGACTTAGCCACGTTGGGAACTGAAGTCTCAAAGAAGACTATCACTAGAGCCCTGCACAGGAATGGACTGTGGGTTTGCAGACTAAGAAAAACTCAATTTCTGCAGAACAGACACCTTCAAGCCAGACTGAAGTATGCTAAGAACATATTGGAAGCATGTCCTTTGGTTAGACGACCCAAAACTAGGGCTCTTTGGCCATAGAGATGGTTATGTTTGAAGAAAGAAGGGAGAAGCATATAACCCAAAGAACACCATCGCCACAGTGAAACACGGCGGTGGGAGTATAACGCTATGGGGATGTATCAGTGCGTCAAACAGGGATTCTCCTCAAGGTGGAAGGACTCATGAAGACAGAAGGATATGTAAAGTTCAAAGTTCTGACTTGAATCCCATTGAAAATCTGTGAGGTGAACTGCAGACCAAGGTACATGCCAGAAAACCATCAAATCTGGAGGAGCTTGAGAGATTCAAAGCAGAAGAATGGACTAGACTTCCTCAGGAGACATGTCTGTGTGTGCATGGGTTTTAACTCTGTATGTGGTGTGTTTTCAGAGGTGCAGCTCATTGAAACAACATCTGGGCTTCCTCCAGCACTGTGTAGTGTGCTGGTTTTTTTGTTTCTGAAAGTAAGTGAAATGCATAAAACTAGAGCTAGCAGCTCATTTCCCTAAATGTGCAGGACAAAAAAAAAAGTATTTCTATTTCATTTCGCCTGTCGTGAGTACACCTTCCTAAACGCCAGGTGCGCGCCTTGCCGCTGCCCTGCTGGATATTTTCCTCTGTGCACATTAGCTGTGTTGTTTCGATGAAAGCTGGCTATTTGTTTAGTTGTGTCGCTAACCACGTTAACTACGTGGTAGTGTGTGTATCAGAACCAGTATAGTGTACTGTGTTGGGCTTGCCGTGAGTGTTTTCCACTCCTTGAAGTACTTTGTCTGCACTGCCGCCATTTGCCAAGTTTAACAGCTCCGCTAGCAGCTAGTGTTGTCGTCGTTGCTCTAAGTGACTTAGCACTTGGGCTGTGAGTTTTTTCAGCTGTGTGCATCGTGTTATTACTGTGGCTGTGAGTGTTTCACGCTCCAGGCCTTGTATTAGCTTTTACACAGTGTTTCAAGCTCCGTGCCTCGTGCCGAGTCTGCGGCTGGAGTGCTTCACGCGCCGTGCCTCGTGTCGAGTCTGCGGCTGTGAGTGCTTCACCCTCCGTGCCTCGTGTCAAGCCGACGGCTGTGAGTGCTTCACGCTCCGTGCCTCGTGTTACTATTTACACCGTGTGATTCACGCTTTGTCTTTCCATTTGTAACCATCAGGGCTTGCGTTAGCCATCTGCACGCAGTCCACAATGTTGACAGAGCCTTTGTTGCATGGCTGTAGTACCTGTTTGGCTCCCTTGAGCCCAGATGATGGACATATGTTTTGCCCCTCCTGTCTTGGGATCAGACACCTGAGGGAAGCCCTGACTGGCGATGCCTGCCTTAATTGTGCCAGCATGCCACTGGCAGAGAGATCTGCTAGACTTGCGACATTGGAAAGTGGAATATCTAGTGCGACTTTGGCCTCCAGCCCCAGGAAGGACCCAAAGCGCCGTAAACACCCACATGCAGGAGCCCCTTCTGCTAAGAAGGTTACTCATGACCATGCTTTGGCTGAAAAGGTCGAAACGTTGACTTCTGAGTTTGCTCTGATTAAGTCCTTGCTTCTGAATCTACAGCCTAAGGATGCAGTGACAGTTCCTGCTGTCCCTAATGAGGCTGATCAGACCAATGTACACTCAACAAAAATATAAACGCAACACTTTTGGTTTTGCTCCCATTTTGTATGAGATGAACTCAAAGATCTAAAACTTTTTCCACATACACTATCACCATTTCCCTCAAATATTGTTCACAAACCAGTCGAAATCTGTGATAGTGAGCACTTCTCCTTTGCTGAGATAATCCATCCCACCTCACAGGTGTGCCATACCAAGATGCTGATTAGACACCATGATTAGTGCACAGGTGTGCCTTAGACTGCCCACAATAAAAGGCCACTCTGAAAGGTGCAGTTTTATCACAGCACAATGCCACAGATGTCGCAAGATTTGAGGGAGCGTGCAATTGGCATGCTGACAGCAGGAATGTCAACCAGAGCTGTTGCTCGTGTATTGAATGTTCATGTCTCTACCATAAGCCGTCTCCAAAGGCGTTTCAGAGAATTTGGCAGTACATCCAACCAGCCTCACAACCGCAGACCACGTGTAATCACACCAGCCCAGGACCTCCACATCCAGCATGTTCACCTCCAAGATCGCCTGAGACCAGCCACTCGGACAGCTGCTGAAACAATCGGTTTGCATAACCAAAGAATTTCTGCACAAACTGTCAGAAACCGTCTCAGGGAAGCTCATCTGCATGCTCGTCGTCCTCATCGGGGTCTCGACCTGGCTCCAGTTTGTCATCGTAACCGACTTGAGTGGGCAAATGCTCACATTTGCTGGCGTTTGGCATGTTGGAGAGGTGTTCTCTTCACGGATGATGCGAAGGAGATGTGTTGCACTGCATGAGGCAAATGGTGGTCACACCAGATACTGACTGGTATCCCCCCCCAATAAAACAAAACTGCACCTTTCAGAGTGGCCTTTTATTGTGGACAGTCTAAGGCACACCTGTGCACTAATCATGGTGTCTAATCAGCATCTTGGTATGGCACACCTGTGAGGTGGGATGGATTATCTCAGCAAAGGAGAAGTGCTCACTATCACAGATTTCGACTGGTTTGTGAACAATATTTGAGGGAAATGGTGATATTGTGTATGTGGAAAAAGTTTTAGATCTTTGAGTTCATCTCATACAAAATGGGAGCAAAACCAAAAGTGTTGCGTTTATATTTTTGTTGAGTATAGTTACTCAGCAGGAGGATGATGTCGTGTCTATTGCTGCAACTGATTCCTTGTACATGACAAGTGATATAAACTGTGTGGAGGATAAGGATGAGAGGAGTCTTTCTCCAAGCCATTCATTAGTGGGCTCTCATACCTCCGAGGCAGAGTCCATGCCGCAAACCGAACCTGGACTATCCTTTGTCAAGCAAGCTGTTCAGTTGGCTTTATCCAGGCTTGGGGTCGACAATCCCCCTGTGGAAACCACCGCTTCAAGTGCCTTTTTCAAAGTCACTCAGAAGCCTGAGTTCAACGTTCCAGTTTCACAACCATATATCGAGGAGCTCCACCAATGTTGGGCGGACCCCAAATCATTGACCCATCTATCACAGGACTGCAGAGCCCTTAGCTCTGTGTGATTCAGCGCAGTATGGTCTGAACCGTATGCCAGCCGTTGACAGCATTATTGCGAACCTGGTTGTGGCTCCAGCTGATGCTGCTCGGCCGGATGCCCGCTGCCCACGCCCTCAGTGTAGGGTCACTGATGACCTCCTCACCAAAAGCTATGACATAGCTGCTCGCATCGGTCGCCTAGGCAACTCACTGTCCCATTTAGCCCTTGCCCTCTCAAAGTCTTTGAGGGAGGCAGAGGTTGATGATGCTACGCAAAGTCTTAGTGATGCCTCACTCCAAACCTTTGCTTATATGTCCAGAGAGCTTGGCAGACTGATGTCAACCCTTACCATCACTAGACGTCAGGTGTGGCTTACGCAGTCCCCCCTTTCCGAATCCTGCAGAGGCACACTCCGTTCGCTGCCGGTTCTTCCAGGCCAAGTATTTGGACCTGCGGCCCAACAAACTTTAGAGCGTGCTGTTGAGGCTAGTAAATCTCGGCAACAGTTTGTTGACCTACACTGGTCTTCCAGACCTCAGCCAGTCAGACGTGCTACAGCTTTTCACTCTACATCCAGGCTTCCGCCGACTCCCAGAGCTGCACGTGCTTTTGCAGTTGAGGGCCAGCTCTCCCAGCAGCCTGCCTTTCGTGAGCCTACAGGCAGACCCCCGAGAACTGAACGGTTTCGCAGAGCTTCCAGTAATCGCACCCAGAGGTCCTCAGGGATGCGAGGCAAAGGTGGTCGGGTCTGACTGCCAATGTTTGGCCCCCAGCCGTTTTTCACGAAATCAACAGCCACTGGGAGGCTCAAGTTCAAGACCCATGGGTCATTTCAACCTTGTTCGAAGGTTACAGAATTCAGTTCGGATGTCGTCCTCCAAAGTTCAATGGGGTGAGGATGACTTGTTTCCAACTTGGTGCAGTCTGCTGCCCTACAACGGGAGATTTTGGAACTCCTGGAGAAGGGGGCCATAGAGCCAGTTCACAGATCAGACCAGCTCAGGGGGTTCTATTCAATTTACTTCCTTGTTCCAAAGGAGGATGGCGGCTTTCGTCCTATCCTCGATCTCCGACGTCTGAAACGTTATATCAAAGTGCTGCAGTTTCACATGCTCTGCACAGTAGACGTCCTTCAAACTATCACACCAGGAGACTGGTTCACAAGTGTCGACTTAAAAGACGCCTATTTCCATGTGCCAGTGGCGCCTCATCACAGGCAGTTTCTCCGCTTTGCTTTCGAAGGTCAGGCATACCAGTTCAGGGTGCTTCCTTTCGGCCTCTCTCTTGCCCCTTGTACATTTACCAGATGTATGGCTGCAGCACTAGCCCCACTGCAAGCTCTTGGATTAAGAATCCTACCCTACTTAGACGATTGGCTTGTCTGCGCTCCGACTCAGGAGCAGGCGCACAACGACACAGCTCTTCTACTGAACCATGTCTCTCATTTAGGACTCACAGTGAACTTTGCAAAGAGTTCTCTTGTTCCCAGTCAACAAACGACCTTCATCGGCATTGCCATCAACTCCCTGACTATGACTGCATCGCCATCCCTGCAGAGAGTGGACGATGTAATTCGTCTCGTCTCACACATTCAACGGGCTGTGACGCTGCCTTTTGGTTTGCTGCTCCGGTTGATGGGCAAATTGACTGCAATGTCGCTAGTGGTACCCTTGGGACTTCTGTTCTTACGTCCCCTACAGATATGGATCAACAACCTAGGCCTCAACTCGAAGTTGCATCAGCACAGGCTTGTACGACTCTCCAACCAGTGCCTTCTGCACCTCAAACCCTGGGGGAACGTGGACTTCATCTGCAAGGGTGTCCCTCTAGGCTCTGTTCCTTCTCGCCGAGAGGTGGTTGTTACAGATGCATCACTCAAAGGTTGGGGGGCCGTGTGGAATCACAGGATGGTGAGGGGTGTCTGGAGTCCCCAGGAGAGACTCCAACACAAACGTGCTGGAGCTTCGCGCTGTGCGACTGGCTCTCAAGCATTTCCTCCCAGCCCTGAGAGGAAGACATGTTCTTGTCCGGTCGGACAACACGTCAACAGTCTATCACATAAACCATCAGGGGGGCACCAGGTCCAATCACTCATTGGCAGAAACTCGGAAGCTTCTCTTATGGGCGTTGCCTCGCCTTCAGAGTGTCAGAGCAGTTCATCTGCCCGGTGTACGGAACAGCGCAGCGGATTTACTCTCCAGACAGAAACCACCACCGGGAGAGTGGAGACTGAACCCGATTGTGGTCCAAATGATCTGGCAGAAATATGGTGCAGCGGAAGTGGACCTTTTCGCTTCAAGCACCTCGACACATTGCCCACGATGGTACTCCCTCTTGGAACCAGACAGCCCGTTGGGGCAGGATGCATTGGCTCACCCGTGGCCGGATTGCCTCCTTTATGCCTTCCCTCCTCTCCCGCTGCTGATGTTGACACTGCACAGGATAGATCAGAGCAGCCACAGGGTGCTGCTGGTTGCTCCATTCTGGCCTGGGAGGATTTGGTTTCCCATAATTCACAAACTCCTCGAGGGAGAACCTTGGGCTCTCCCGGAGAGGATGGATTTGTTGTCACAGCTACAGGGGAGGATTTGGCACCCTCACCCAGAACGCCTTCAACTGTATGTGTGGCCGTTGAGGGGCCAGACTCCTTGTTAAGTTCTTGTGACCAGGCTGTTGTTCAGACTATCCTTAATTCACGTGCTGCTTCTACCAGGGCTTTGTATGACAACAGATAGAAGCTGTTTGCGCGGTGGTGTGAGAAACAAAAGTTAGACCCGGAGCACTGCCCTGTGCCTATTCTCCTCACATATTTACAAGAACTGCTGGAGAAAGGACTTTGTCACTACCTTGAAGGTTTATGTTGCTGCAATCTCTGCCCGGCACGTCTACGTTGATGGCCGGTCAGTGGGTTCACACCTCTTAGTGTGTCGTTTTTTTGAAAGGTGCTCTACGTTTGCGGCCTCCAAGGCTTGCACGCGTACCTTCATGGGACCTTCCAGCTTATCCCCTTTCGAACCAGTTGAAAGTGCTGATCTTAAATGGGTGTCAGTGAAGACTGCCTTTCTACTTGCACTGTCTTTGGCTAAGCGGGTGGGAGAGCTCCATGTCGCTGGGGACTGTTTGCGATGGAATTCTGACGGATCTGGGGTTACGCTGTGGCCTAATCCGTCCTTTTTACCCAAGATAATTTCAACTTTTCATGTTAACCAACCAGTTTCCTTGGCTGTGTATGTCCCGCATTCTGATCCAGGATTATCTGTTTCAGGTTCCCTGTGTCCTGTCCGAATGTTGAAGCAGTACATTAGTGCGACTGCCGGGATCCGGAAAACGGATGTCCTGTTTGTGTGTTACGGTGATCACAAAAGAGGCTGTGCTGTCTCAAAGCAGCGACTCTTGCATTGGGTCGTGGATGCCATTTTACACGTATACAGGTCCAGAGGTCTTCAGCCTCCTAAGGTTACGTGCCATTCCACCAGAGGGGTGTCCACCTCCTGGGCTGCACTGAGAGGTGTCCCTTTGAGTGATATTTGTGCTGCTGCTACGTGGGCTTCGTCCTGTACCTTCGCCCGCTATTACAGACTGAATGTGGCCGCTCCTCCTGCGGTGACTTCGGCAGTGTTGTCTGCCTCCACTCCCCACTGCTGATACGAGGTGAGTGTGACTCTTCGTGACCTTGTTGGTATTGTCATCCAGGTGCTAAAGCACCGCCCTCTGGTGGTCAGGAGGAATGAAATAGAACGAGAGTTACGAATGTAACTACGGTTCTATGAATTCCGGATGACCGCCAGAGTTGCTTGTCACTCAGAGTCTTGCGTGTTCATTCCGAAAAGAAGCGAGCGCTGGGTGCGTCTGGTATATAAAGACAACCAGTGACGTCACCCAGGTCACATTCAATGGTGTGACTTTGTTGGTATATATTCTCGACCTCTGTGCTGCACACATGTAGTTATCCAGGTGCTAAAGCACCGCCCTCTGGCGGTCATCCGGAATTCATAGAACCGTAGTTACATTCGTAACTCTCGTTTTCCCCCGTAGAAGCAGCAGCATTAGCATATTAAACGGTAAAAACAAAATCAAACTGCACATTTTAAAATATACTACACTGTATCATAACCAAAATTTTCAATTTCAGAATAAATTTTAAATTTTGGCTCAAACTACAACATTCTTATTTACACACTATCAACGTAACAAAAACTCACCATGTCATCCATTTCCTCCTCTTTGCTATAACGTGCATAGTCTTTCCTCAACGTTCTCATAAGGATCATTGACACCAAACCCACCAAGAAAATCACCATCATGAATGAGTTGAAAATAGAGAACCAGTGAATCTACAAAAAAGGTAGCAGAACAGTAATTAATGTTGAGAAATCTGCACATTTTTATGACACCCCCCCCCCCCACACACACACACACAAATGCACACAATTAAAAACTAATAAAAATTTTTGTATGTTATTTAGTTTAATTATATTTCAAGTTCAAGGAAATTAAATGTTAAGTCAAATTTTATGTTAAATAAATACATGTTTCCATATTTAGAAAGTAATCGTTTGTGATTTCAACATGCTATTAAATTAGGAATTTTGCAGTAACTGAGCAGCTGGGTCTTCCAGCATGACAATGACCCAAAACACACAGCCAGAGCAACTAAGAAGTGGCTCCGTAAGAAGCATTTCAAGGTCTTGGAGTGGCCGAGCCAGTCTCCAGACTGGAATTCAATAGAAAATCTTTGGAGGGAGCTGAAACTCCAAACCTGATAGATCTGGAGAAGTGGACCAAAATCCCTGCTGCCTTGTGCAAACTTGGTCAACAACTACAGGAAACATCTGACCTCTGTAACTGCAAACAAAAGGTTTCTGTACCTGTTTTTCCTATTGTATCAAATAGTTATTTCAAGCAATAAATGCAAATTATTTATTTAAAAGTCATACAATATGCCCCACGCAGTGCTTGCGTTGTGAGGCGGGGCATATAGCATCCGGGTTGTCCGGCCGGCCGGCCGCAATTCGTTCGCTTCAAGGTAGCTCGGCACCTATTGCTCGCAGAAACTTCATATTTGGTGGGTGCATGCCTGGGAGGATTACTTTGCATGGGTTCGAAAAGCCAGTGACCTTGACGTACTTTTCAAGGTCACCAGTGGTCACAACTGCCAAATCCTTTGCTGCAACGTAGCTTCGCACCTATTGCTCGCAGAAACTTCATATTTGGTGGTTACATGCCTTGGAGGAGTACTTCGCATGGGTTGGAAGGCCACTGACATTGACGTACTTTTGAAGATCACCAGTGGTCACAACTGTCAAATCCTTCGCCACAACATTGCTCGGCACCCATTGCTCGCAGAAACTTCATATTTGGTGGGTACATGCTTTGGAGGAGTACTTCGCATGGGTTTGAAGGCCGGTGGCCTTCACCAACGGTCACAACTGTCAAATACATCGCCAGAAGTTTGTTCGCCGCAATGTACCTCGGCACCTATTGCTTGCAAAAACTTCATATTTGGTGGGTACATGCCTTTGAGGAGTACTTCACATGGGTTCGAAGGCTGGTGACCTTGACCTACTTTTCAAGGTCACCAATGGTCACAACTGTCCAATCCTTCGCAGGGCTGGCATTGAGGCAATATGGCTAAGCCAGAAACTAATTTTTCGAGGGGTTTGGGGGCCGCCAAGGTCCCCAATGGGGTCCAGGGGCAAAGCCCCAGGCTGGGGGCTGTGATTTTAGGCCTTTTCAAACCTGTTTGGAAAGCTCTCAGGAACACCCAATGTTAAAGATTTTAAACAATCATTATCATCTTTGACATCAAATGGTTTGTGTATTACAATAGTTTTCTAAAGCAAAAATGAAATAACCACAAACAATGACGCTATGAGAACTGTAATTTAATAAAACAAACATCAGCACTGTTGTTAATCAGAACATCAGAGCAGTGTTTGTACTGAACTAAACTTTACAGACTAGAAAGTAAAATGGCTTTTCAGTAACTTTGTTCATATAGATACACATATTTGACACTAGTGGTGTCAAAACATAGATTAAAAAAAACAAAAAAAAATACTACTTATGGCAACTGGCTGCACTGCTCAAAATCATATCCACTAAATAATCTCTTTCTTCACTTTGATTGCTTTGTCTAACAGGTGCCTGCAAAATGCTAAGAAAAGATTTTTGTTCTGATACAGATCGAGCCACATTAAAATACGCTCAATGATTGGTTATCACATTGAGCTAGACCAATGAAAAATCATGTTATTAAACAAAGAACAGGGAATATTTCACAGCTCTTATTAAACAAAGATCCAGTATATTTCCCAGCGCTAAACATCATTCCCTCAAACTCCGTCATAATTGTGTTATAAACCAGTCACCATGTTTTATTATACATCTGTGTAATTAATAAGATTATCTTCACGGATGATTTGTTCGCACGCACGTGAACAAAAAAAAAAAAACACCAGCTGCTGCTGCACTTCCTCGCTTTCTCCCCTCAAACTCTTTCATAATTGTGTTATATAAAAGACAAAAGGGACATAAGTCCTGCTCACAGGCTGATTGCCAGAGACAGAACATGTCCACGTCAAATATAAACTCCAGACAGACATCTCCACGTCACTACATATCCAGTCCCTGATTGGTCATTGCGGCACGACAAGACGAAAAAGTTCAGATTTTCAACTTGGGGATGACGGCGACGCCACAAACGTGCTAAAATCGCTTCATTCGCGTCACTTGAACTTTTGTGGCGCCACCACGTGTCCTTCCATAGGGATTACATGGCAACCTGTCACTTTTGCTGCATTATACCTGGATCCAAAAGCCAGAAATCTGGCTCAGGCCGGAAAAATACCAGGCCTGCCTTCGCCACAACGTAGCCTGGCACCTATTGCTCGCAAAAACGACATATATATATATATATATATATATATATATATGTATATATAGTGGGTACATGCCTTGGAGGAGTACTTCGCATGGATTCAAAGGCCGGTGGCCTTGACCTACTTTTCAAGGTCACCAATGGTCACAACTGTCAAATCCTTTGCTGCAACATAGCTTGGCACCTACTGCTCACAGAAATTTCATATTTGGTGGGTACATGCCTTGGAGGAGTACTTTGCATGGGTTCGAAGACCGGTGACCTTGACCTACTTTAAAAAATTACCAACAGTTGCATTTGTTTGAAGGCTACCGACTTTGTCACTGTTGGCCACATCCTCTAAATAAATATAATGTCAATCTCCAATTTTTCCACTGTGTATCCCAGTTTACATCAAACACATGAGGGTTCAACCAAATACCTCCCCCACACATGTACATATTACTGCACTTTACATGGAAAATAGTACTGCGCGCGGGGCATTTTGTAACGACTGTCTCTAGTTTATTCTGTCTCTGACAGTTGAAATGTACCTACAATAAAAATTATAGACCTCTCCATTCTTTGTAGGTGGGAAAACTTGCAAAATCGACAGTGCATCAAATACTTATTTGCCTCACTGTAAAATTGCACCTCCCTTCAGTCATTATCAGCAAGGAAATTACAGATACCAAAAGTTAATTTATTTGCCAAAGCTATAATCAACTTTGCTGTTGGCCATTTTAGAATCAGGGCAATTCCATGTTGTAGAAGCTCACAGGCCAATTATTATTATTTTATTTTTTTAGAAATTGAGAAGCACTGTGTTTGAAATTGTAAGAGCAAATATTCAATTCTGCAGAAAGAAAGAAATTTCAGTTAATTACAGCGAATACCATGTCAAAACAGGTTTTTTTTTTCATGTTTTTCTCTCATCAAAATGTCAATGATTTGGGCTTGTTTTCCATCTATAGCATTAACTGATTTTTCATCCTCTGCATAAGCATATTATTGTTTTGTGTTAATGATAACACTGCACACCTCAGTTGAAGTGAGAAATTGGTTGCCAGCACTGCACCAGCTGTGGCCCAGAAATCATAAAAATACCAACATAACTATTATTATGCTGTCAAATTACAGAATATGGCAATTGCCAGTCAAAGTACATTATTTTATCAGCAGAAATTAATTTTTCTAAGTTCAACGTCAGTCATGTAACATCAGTCACACATAATTATGCAATCATTCAGTTTATGCATTTGATTTGTAACATGGCAAGGAGCAGCAGAATGACAGTTGCTGGCAACATTATATCCTAGAAAAAAAGCATTGTTAACCCTGCATAGTTTGAAGACAAAGTTGCAATAAAGTTTATGGATTTTCACTCAGGGGTTGTATGTTTTAAGTCCTGGTCACTTCAAAAGGCCTGCTTCCTCTCTGAATGCAGCATCAGTCACTGTGGAATTGCTCATCAGCTTGAGCCGTGAGCCTTTCCCACAGTTTGTCACGCATATGAGCCATGGATTCATTTTAAAGTCTCTTAACAGTTTCAGGGTTCAAGTTCAGGGTTGGAAATTTGGAGCCCCTAGCACTTCATGGCATAAAAAATTTGGAGTCCCTGTTAAAAATCTGTGAATTCTGATGTTTACACGATGTACAACTGAGTAAAAGCCATTTACCTTTCCTGCACAGCTTATTATTAATTCATATTCAGTACATCCCACCATAGAGAGACAACATTAAATTAAAGCCTCTCTGTGTGACACAGAGGCTTTAATTTAATGTTGCCCTGATAGAGGCATACTGTCTGTCTGTCACGTCTCTCTCACTCTCACCATGTAAGCCATTGCTAATGATCAGATAGACTGTTAGGATTAGATTTAAGCAGGGCAGTAAAATTATAACAAACTGACTGATGAGATGAACGGCTCCCGACCGAGAAAGACTGTTCACTTCTTTCATATGAATGAGCTGTTCAAAAGAATTTCTTCATTCATGAATGACACACAGTTGCACACGGCAGCCAGAGATGGAAAGAAGACGCTTTGCTGCAGTGTCCTCATTCATGTTTTACAGAATAACCACTGTGAAACAATCACAAAAACATTGTTTTGTTTGACTCTCAGGTTCCCCCCCCCCCAAAAAAAACCTAACATTCTGTTTCCTGTGGGGACTTGGCCTGCACAAAAACAAAACAACCACACTACCACAAAATAAAATACAACTATCTCTATGCAGTGCTCTTCCTTTGATGACAAAGTTGTCTCAAAAATAGACTTCATCCTGAACACACCTTTAACAGTACTTTGATAACATGCCCGTTTGTAGGGAGAAATTCCATGTGCCCAGGGAGCTACGTGTATGTGAAATGCGCATTCTTTTCATATTTGTTAATTTTTTTTTAATAGAGGGACAGTTTTAAATCAAACCTCAAGTCTGGAATACAGATTTGATGTCACAATGCCCTGTTTTTAAAGTAAAAACTGCATAAATATTGATGCAGAGTTGCAGTGAAATCAAAGCAGGTGTGCGTTCACATGAAGATGAAATTTTATTTGCCATTTGTACATAGAGACTGTAAAGCCCCCGTCAAACATAGCAATAATATGCCGGAGCCATGCCCGACAGAGCAAATACTGCCATAATCTGATGCAGTCGGGAGGAAAAGAGGCGCGGCCAGCTCTGTCAGAACGCAAACAAACTGCCTTGTCCACACCAGTCAGATCGCATCCAGAGTGTATGTAGATGACACAGATTGGTGTCAGATGGCCACAAAAGCTGCTGCAGACTGCTTGATCTCCAAATTTCTGGATGGCAAACACAGACCGGAGCGCTGTGTTCCTCCTTTTGCACAGGACCTATAGTGGAAATCAAAGAACAACCATCGTATGGACCAGACTCACGCCATATGTGTCCATCCCTGTGGTCACCCACTCCCATTCAATCATTCCTTCACTCGTCCTCGGCTCACCGACCTCACGTGTACGCGTGTGCGTAAAAGTGGTGACACGGCTGGACTGAAAGGCGCAGGACGTGCAGGAGCGGAAAATATCGCGAGAGTGTGCAGGAGGCGTGACAAAAAAATTAAAAAATGAACACACACTGGTGTGCTGTGGTGGCTGCTGTATCCCTGTATTATGTTACTAAGCCATATATACTGATTTATAATACAAAACTGTCAAAAGGGGTAATAAATGTGTAAATATGATTGAATATATCATCAGAGCAGTAAACTGATCAGTCCATGTGAACATCGCGCAGAACGCTGCTGTGTTCATGTACCATTGGAAATTACAGCCTGTTTGCCTGGATTTTTTTATGTGGGTGGGGGGGTCAGCTTCACTGGGCTCAAGCAACTTATATAGGCCAGAATTAATCTTTTGTGGGGATACAATAAATTATTTGAGCAAAAATAAAACAAAAACAACACTCCTGCCACAAGCAACTGCTGAGTCTGAAACAACAAAAAAAAGTCATGTAATTTTCGACAGTTCATGCTTTGTTTTATAAATCAATATACGAGTATATGGCTTAGTAAGGTAATACAGTGATACAGCAGCCACCATGGCACACTAGCGTTTTTTTTTTTTCCCCCCCTTCAGGCCTGCTGCACACTCCTGCAATATTTTCGGCTCCTGCGTGTCCTGCGCATTTCAGTCCAGCCATGTCACCACTTTTACACACACACACACACACACACACACACACACACACACACACACACACACACACACACACACACACACACACACACACACACACACACGTGAGGTCAGTGAGACTAGGGAAAAAAGGACGAGCGAAGGAGTGATTGAATGGGAGTGGGTGACCGCAGGGATGGACACATATGGCGTGAGCCCGGTCCATACACTGGTTGTTCTTTGATGTCCACTACAGATCCTGTGCAGCCAGCACAGCACACAAGCAAGTTTTTTCAGGCCTCCTGCGTCTTTCAGTCCAGCCAGCACACATGCACGCATGTGCTCAGCTGTCAGTGGACAGTTTTACTGCCAGCTAAACTTCGCTGTATGTGCACATGCATGTGCGCATACAACCTTTGCTGACAGAGGACATCTTTGCTTAAAAAAGTTTGCAGTGAGCTTTCCCACTATATTCGTGGTAGCAAACTTTATCCCCCCCCCCACACACACACACACACCCAAACCCAACTCTACATCGTGATTTCTGGGTGGATTACCACATGGGATTTATGTTTGGCGGCGTCATTTCCAGCATTCCACCACAGGATGTGGTCCTGGCTCCCGGCGCTGCTAAATGCTCCTGGAGGTGAGATTCATGTTTCATATGTTGTCATGGTGACAGTTCCATGTCATATGTCCGACAGAATTAAATAGGATCAATAAATAATTTGTTTATTACAGCAATGAGATCTGTTCAGCTCAGCCTCTGATGTGAGGTGTGACAGCGTATGCAACTGCACACCAGCCGCCGTGGTGTCGCAGAACTGATGGGCACAATATTTCACATTATTATGTCACCCATGGGGAGGAATATTGTCTGTACTGTAAAGACTACTATGGATATAACAGCCTGTCCACATCTGCTGTGCCGTGCACTGTGCCACACATTGACCCACAGTGGACACAGCACTTTGGATTGTTTGCGCTACTTTCACATCTCCTGCATGTGGATGGCTGCAAGCCATATACATATCAACGATCAATGGTTCCTTTGCGCCACGGAGAATTATGAACATGTGCTTCACACTCGGGGCCGCCGGCAGATTTTGACTAATTGTGTGGACTTCCGGAGATGGCTGTCTGAACAAATTGGAACTGGAATCAGACACCTTTCGCATGTGCGCTAATTCATAAGTCCAATGCCACTCTGTGTGATTCCGGTTATGTGTGACAGGGGTATTAGGGAAGAAATTTTAATGCAACGAGAGTCACTACTAAAAAAGAAATGAGAATCAAAATAAAATAATTAAGAAACAAAATCACTCTGAAATATCAGGAGTTGAGGAAGTGATGCGACTTCCTCATACATTCCTGAGTCCACTGGTCTTCACTGGCCCAAAGAACACCCCGAAAAAGCCACTGGACCAGTGTTTATGTCTGATCCTGAGTATCACACTCACCCTGTGCTGAAAGAAGGACGGATCAAGATACTTGTCAAATCTGTCCTCGAACTTCACATCAGACTTCTTCCACTTAACCTGTGAAGACAATGGTTTCTTAAGACTTCAGGTACGGCATAGAAATCAGTCTACGTTTTGTCACAACTTGAGCATTATTATTATATTTTCTGTATGAGAAACATTTGTATTTCTTTTTTCTGTAAGTCATTTTTTAATCTAGTTTTGCAGGTCCTGCAACTCACACACAGGTGCAACTTATATAAAAAAAAATTATGTTTATTCATCATAATTGTAATGGGGCTGTTTTATAATGAGGGTACATAAGCAGATTTTAAAGATAAAGTTTGGCTGAATGGCAAGGTGGAAATGACCAACAAAGTTTAGTTTGCCATACATGGATAACTACTACTGGTCTATCTAGCAGCAATGGACATTTAGTTTGATATCCCCTTTTTTTTTTTTTTATACCAACAGAACTAATTATACCAGTTTTTAACCAAAATATTTGCGTCATTTTGATGAGCTCTAGTTTGATGGACTGCAAGAACTATTATTTAATAAGTAGGTAACCACTAAATGGACTAATTTCCCTATCAAAGCCTACTGTATAATAATCTAACTCCCAGGATCAATGGAGAAATGACTTGAAACAGGCATTCAAAAATAAAATGTCTTGTCTGTCAAAAATGTTCTCTCTGGAAATAGAGTGCATTTCAAACTCAAGCATCAGTGTTATGCGAGTAACTTTTTTTTGAAAGACGTAACCGCCATCTGTGATGCCACAAATGATGTGTACCTAATTCGCTTAAATGTCTTTAATATTGGGGTGTAACTCTCCGTCTGTCAAAAACTGGTCTCTCTGAAAATGCTTATAGTCATCACTATTTGAGAATGCAGAAACACAATAGCAGTTGTATACATACATGCTGAGTACATACTTACCATCAACTGTTTTTAGTAGATAGTATATATGGGTGGATTGTACTAATATTAGTCTGTATAATTTAGACAACAATTAGCTTAGTCAAAAAAAAGTCCTCTCCAGAAAGTATAGCAGATCATATCTGTGAACTCATATATGCAAACAGGTCTGGAACTTTGGGCATAGTACCCCCAAGGTTGGGTAGGATTACTTTGAAATGTAACCCAAAAGTAATTGGATTACAAGTAATCCAAATGTATGTAGATACATACATACATACATACATGTAATCCACGTCTTCTTTCAAAGTAATCCTACCCAACCTTGGCACTTAGATATGGATGAATAACTTGACCAAAGTAACCACTTTTTTTTTTTTTGGTGCCAGTAACACATACTTGTGTACCCTGACTGTGAAACAGCCCAATGTCTATTTATATAGCACTTTCACGGGCACTAAACAACATAAACTAATAAAAGAAGAAATGCCAATATGAAAAAGCATACTACAACAATGCACAAAACCCCCAAATTAAAGAGCTGGTAATATAGAAAAAGAAGTGCAACTTGTCCTCTGGTGTGACTTGTGTTTTTTTTCCCCCTCATCAACAGGCATTTTTTTAACAAGTGTGACTTATACTCTAGAAAATACAGCACATATGTCTAACTACATCATGCATGCAAGCTCGGTTACCCAGTAACTCATATGTCAGAAAAGCTACAAGCAGAAAATGAGAATTTACCCATAAAGAAGAGAGATCAGTAGATCATACAGTACTCACAGAATAAGACATTGCAATTCTTGTGTTCGGCACAAGTTTGACTTTGCCTTCACTGGTGAGATTAACGTCAACAATTCTGTTGGCGTTGAAGCCAATCTCCAGTTTCTTGTAGGTCCACAGATAATGATCCTCTCCATTTTCATCAGCTTCACCTACAATACCTTGAAAAGTGACATGCACTGAATTAAAGGCCTGGCTTTCACATAATTGGAACATTGTACAGGCATTCATTTAAATATTCTAGTGGTTGGGAAAACACAAAATTGCATTATTTAATTTTTCAATTTTTTTTAATTCACACTCAACTGCTGGTTGAAATGAAGGGGATATGCAGTGCCACTTTGATTGAGCAGAGGACAAAAGGAATTGTAGCCCTAATACAAGTATTAGGGACATTAAAAAAAAAAATGAACACAAATTTCCCCAGAAATCAAACTGCGCACTGATGAATATTTATGCAAAGGTGCTGTATCAAGAGGGCACAAACTTTAAGGATGGGGTGTGTATATTTGCACGTTTTAAGTTTGAGATGCACCGTCCGATCATGAGCCAGTCATTTGATGGATTTGAGTGGGATGAGGGAGGGGCACGAGTAGGCGTGGCACCAGAGATAAATGATGACAAGAGCGGACAGGAGCTCATTCCCACATCATTTTCATCTGTCATCTTGGGAGAGGGTTTGTCATGTGTTTGTTAACCATGACTGTATTACCAGCAAGAAGATCCACAACTCAACAGCTGCCAAATAAAATAACTGCATAAAGCCCACCATCTGGTGGCTGTGGCAAACACTACAAAAATCTGATCCACACATTCCATCAAGAGGTGAGTGACAGCAATTAAAGAACATACATAACACTAACAAAGGAGACAAACTATTTTCCAGAAGTCAGATGGTACTTATGCATGACATAATTCAATCCCTCCACCCAAGATGGCTGTCCAATCTACCATTCCTGACTGCTTCAGTAAAACACTATGTTCACTCTAGTCTTTATTACGCTGTCTTGGCTGACTGCTCTGGTCAGAGCCACCCACTAATCTGTATCAATGGCCTGCTGCAGCAGCGGAGGTGCAACAGTGTCCAATTTTCAAGATAAAATCGAAAAAGGAGTGCTAAGTGGGTCCACAAATTGTGAATCAAAAATATTCAAAAAAAAAAAAAAATCTTAATACACAGGTGCTCAATTGGAGGTGGGGGTGCTATACAATACTCAAAAAACTCACGTTTTCGTCTTCAAATGAAAAAATAAAAAATAGAACTGCTCAGTGTGAAAGCCTCAAGAAGACCAAAAACAAAGCTCCAAGGCACTCTGTGAAAATTAAATTAAAAAGCCTTTATTGTGGCATGGCTATATAATTAAAATTCGCACCAACGCGATTCGGCCCAGCATGGCCTTCATCAGGATGTCAAACAGGTTTTACACAGGCGTCATAGGTCTCCTTTAATAAGGAGGAAATTAGTGCACGCCTACACTCAAATGATAAAAGAAATTGACATGAGAAGTGCTTAAAAAAAAAAAAAAAAAAAAAAAAAAAAAAAAAAACGAACAATGGAAAGACAAAACGCTCAAAAAAAACAAAAAAACAGTATATAATATGTACAATATGGCGCCCGAGCCGTTTTTTGAAAAAGAGTTTTCCTATCCATTTGTTTAACTCTGCTGTATGTTTGTCTCAGTGCATGTTTATCATAGCCTCTTTGTTGGAATCTACCCATCATGGTAGAGGCCTGCACCTCAAAATCTGCATCAGAGTCACAAAGTCTCCTCAGTCTTTGAAATTGTCCAAATGGGATATTATTTTTGAGGTGTGATGGGTGAAAACTGTCAGCTCTTAATATTGTGTTGCGATCCGTGCTTTTTCTATAAAAAGAAGTATGAATATTCCCTTGGTCATCTTTCATAATATTCAAGTCCAAAAAGTTAATCTTTGATTTACTGTATTCCAGACTTAATTTGATAGGCATTTACAGAGTTTAAATATTTATGAAAATCCAGTAATTCCACTTCAGTGGCTGTGAAAATAAAAAAAGATCATCTATGTATCTCCCATACCATTTGATATAATGAAGAAAGGGATTGGATTCACTATGGATGTATGTCCTCTCCCACAGGCCCATGAATAGTCCAGCGTAGCTAGGGGCATAAGCAGCTCCCATGGCTGTCCCCTGTATCTGACGATAAAGCTTATCTTGAAACAAAAATATATTATTACGAAGTGTCCACTCTGTGAGAGAATGAAGCTATTTGGTGGCAAAGAATCCTCAACTCGTTCTTGGAGGTAAAAATGCAATGCTTCAAGCCCTTCCTTGTGAGGGATAGTGTACAACGCCGCAACGTCCATTGTGACAAGAAGTGCTTGCCCTATATTTCCCAGTTCACCGAGCTTTATCAGCACATCAGTTGTATCTTTTAAATATGCTGGAAGCCTCTGCACAAAAGGTTTTATAAAATAATCAATAAACTTTGAAGCAGGTTCAGTAATTGTGTCATTGCCACTAATGATTGGTCTGCCTGGGGGATCATATAAATTCTTGTGGATTTTGGGCAACATATAAAACACTGCAAGACGTGGATTTTCAGGAAGTAAAAAAAATCTGACTTTCCCAGATATCCACTGTTTCAGTTTTGCATCGTGGACAAGTTCCTTGAGTTGGGACTGAATGATCAAGAGTGGATTAGAGGATAAGAGCTGGTAATATTTAAAGTAATTTAGTTGTCTTGTGGCTTCTTTTATATATTGTTCCCTTCCCCATACCACTGTAGTACCTCCTTTGTCTGCTTGTTTTATAAGGAGATGATGACTATTTTTTAACCATTTAATAGCCTGAATTTCACCATTTGTCACATTTTGGGTGAAATACGAAGATTTCTGTTGAAAAGTTTTTCCACTTCATAAGTTACCTTTTTAGTAAATACACTGAGGGTGGCATTATTATTCATCAGAAAAAAAAAAATAGACTTTGGCTTAAATGGAGTAGCACTAGATTCTTCCCTGATGTCTGTTTGCACTGAGTGGGAATTTTGTTTATACCACACCTTTAGGTGCAGATTCCTAAAAAATTTATAAAGATCCACTTTAGTTTGGAACTCCCTCGTCTCATATGTTGGGGCAAAAGACAAGCCTTTTAACAAAACGGACATACAGTCACAAGAGAGTGGAATACCTGAAATGTTTATGACCGTTTGTTGACTGTCCGTGTATTGGCCGGATGGCGCGCCCGGAGAAGATACCGGTTGTCCGGGCTGTGGCTGCGAGTGAAGCGCCCGTTTCCTCCTCCTGCCTCACCGCGTCTTTCTCGTGGTCTTGTAGCTGTTCTGTTTATACGTTTGTCTAAAAAATCCGCTGTGCGAGTTGTGGAGCTGCTGGAGGCTGTGCCCTCGTCGTCACTGCTTGGTAAGTTGAATGACACCGAGCGTGCGCGTCCCTGGCGCCGACGCCGTGATGGTTTGTTAGACCAAGAGTACACCTGTCCTTCCTTGTAGTCATTCTGATCTCATCTGAATTTGTCCATTTTAAATTGTTTCAACGATTTGGAAAGTTTATCGAGATCTCTTTTAGTTTATTTTCAAATTCCACCTTTTCATGTTGGGGATCATCGGTGCGCATAATGGTTTGGCGCACCTCTGTGATTTGTGTCTGAAGGCGGCTGCACTGTAGTTTAGCTTCCTCAATTAGCAGTAGAATGAGATCCAATGAGCATTTATTAAGGATCGCTTCCCATTTCTGTTTAAACTCCACGTTGACGCTCACGAAGGATGGAAATTTCTTTATCCTTAACCCCCGTGGGATAATTTCTTCACGCCAGTAATCAGACAGTGTGATACTGTGCAATTCCAATTTCTTCTCCTTTTCTTGTAGCTTTTTCAATTTGATGTAGAGCGTGGATAGCTCACATCCTGAATTAGAGGAATCACCCAGAAGTGAGTCTTGAACTATTATGTCTTTGCCTGTTCATTTGTGAAGAAAAAGGTTGTCATTTTTAAAAAAAAGAAGGTCCACAAATGTTCAAAGCTGAACGGAGCTACTCCTCGTGGCTCACCCCAAGTCCACAAATGTCTTATAAAGATAAAATCGAAAAAGGAGTGCTACGCGGGTCCACAAATTGTGAATCAAAAATATAAAAAAATAAATAAATAAATATTAATACACAGGTGCTCAATTGGAGGTGGGGGTGCTATACAATACTCAAAACTCACGTTTTTGTCTTCAAATGATGAAAAAATGAAAAAGAGAACTGCTCAGTGTGAAAGCCTCAAGAAGTGTCCAATTTTCACTTTGAACAAAAATGCAGTGCTTATTGCTTTATATGTCTGGATTACATCTGAGAATTTCATATTATTTATTAAAAACAAACAATTAAAAACAAAGCCAGACATTAAATGCAAAGTCAGTGAGACAGGACACGTTTGGTTTGTGCTTATATAAGTTGAGATCATTTGGAGCATACACAAGTGAAGCTGAGAGATAATTAAACAGAATCCAGACGATAGGCTGTCATGATGAATCAATTTTGTTCAGCCAAGTAGTTTTGTCTCTTCTTTTTTAAAGCAGGTCAGCAGTGCTTCAAGCTTGTTTGAGATGCCACTCCCATCTCTAATTTAAACTGAGCTATTATCTTGTTGGAAACAGCTCAATTTTTTTGTGGTCACATTTTTTTATTTTTATTTACATGAATCCACCTTCCCACACAAAACCAGTTCCATTTCAACATGGGTGGTTTTGAAATTAAACTCAACATTTGAATACTTAGCTGGTTGTGCAGAGGACCAGAAGTGTAGATGGATAAAATATGAAGTATAAAATACAAAGTAAGCTTGGGAGGATTTCTTTTTAAACAGATACTGTAGGCAAAGTACTTAAAAATAATACTTTGAAAACAAGCGGATCACAGCAGCAATGGCCTGGATTATTTCTGAACCTTTGAGAAATTTGGAACTAACCCACATTATCTTATATTACATTTTGGGACAGATCTCAATCTAAGTTAGGGTCAGTCAACATGGTCACAAAAAACATGTGGAGAAAAAAATATGCAAATTAACTGCAAAAGACTGTAGCACTAAATATAACAATACTAATCTATACTAAGCAGGTTTTCAGTACCACTTAAACGGACTAAATGTTTACAATCCAGGGTGCCAGCTCTAGTGAGGAAGGGATCAATGAAGAATTATACAGGGGTCAAAACTGAAAAATGTTCCAATCATATGAAAAAGTATATCACATTATTTGCATGATCATAAAGTAGCATACTTTGAACCATCTATGACGGATGTTATGGAGTTATGGAGTAAAAACAGCAAAGATGGTGACCAAGGTTAATTTCAGTTTGTATTGAGGTCAATTGTTAAAGCAATGTAAAAAGGAATGCAAATAGGGCACCGCAGTCTCGTTTGAACCCTGCGTGATATCGCAGGATTTTGCCACTTATGGGGACAGCAGCTGCTGTTGTGCAATATATACACAGTATAACTTCACATGGAAAAATGGTGGACTGTTTTGTTTTCAGCTGCAATCATGGAACTAGTCACAAAAAGTGTTTGTTTTTTTTTCTCCCCCCGGTTCCCAGCTGGGAAAAGGAAGATGAAGCAAATGAGAGATGTTGTGTCAGTAAATGCTAGCCTACACAGCTAACCAGAGTAGCTGCGTTTTTTCGCCTGCAAAACCGCCTCAACATGTTTGTGCTCTGGGTCATAAACAAACTGCAACACATGTCCACTTTCCCACCACATCATCACTTTTTCTTTGCATTATCAATGTGTCTGCGTGTAATTTGCCCAAAAACTCAGAAAATTCTGTGTTTTTGTCCCCGGAAGTAGAGAAATTACGTCACAGGCGTCATATTTTACCCCTTTAACGCCCACACTCAAACAAGATTGCACTGCCCAATTATTGGAAACACAGTACCACTTCAAATCAAATGCCAGCAAGGTGGTGGGGTGCTGCTATGGCCTGTTATTATTAAGAATGAGCTAACTGGAATATTTCAGGTTGAAGGAGGACATGAAAAATCAACTCCCAAACCTATTGCCAGTTTTTAGAAGACACTTTCCTCAAGCTGTGGGACAAGAAAATTCTGCATCATTCAAGAAGACTATGATTTTTATGCAGGAAAATGCACAATCACATGCATCTCAGTGTTCCACTGCTTGGTTAACCAGCAAAGGCCTCAAATATGACAACAATGACAGGGCCCCTTCCTCACCTGACCTACAGCTACTGAGAGCTTGTGGTACTTTCTTAAATGTGAGGGAAAATGATACACCTCTTTCAGCAGCATTTGTGGAATGAAATGTTTCACACTGGATGTTTTATCAGATTATGGCAGTCAGAAATATATTTGTTTCATCAGTTGTGGCATGCTATCCAACAGGGAGAGACAGAAACATCTCTGGGGAAGTGGGGAACTGAACAGCAGTGCGTGGAGCTGCAAACTCTTGTTCTGTAAGGAAACTGAGCACTTCTTACCCCAGATGGGCAGGTCATCGATGTACATTTGGTACCAGTAGTGATTTTTTATAGCATAGACAAATGCGTCCCGTTTTGCTTTGTCCAGGTCAATTTCGCAATACGTGGTCTGCAGGACTTCCTCTACAGAAATAAAATATATTGTTGTCAGATTAAATGAAAACATGGCGAAGAGACAACCAAATCTCAGATTTTCAACAAGTTACCTTTGAATTTTATGTCAAGGCCGCTGAATTCCAGTTCCACTCCCTGGAGCGCCTCTCCCAGCGTTTCATGGTAATGGCTGATGGTCTTCTTAGAGCCCGCACAGAAAGGCAATGAGAAATACTTATACGTCTCCTGTCGGTTGTGGTAAGGCCCCACTGTGTTCATCCACAAAACAACCTCTTCTTTGTCTTTGTACTACAAATCAGAGACAAATACTCATATTGTGAATCCCTAGAATACCACATCACTTTGTGTGTACTAACTAGGGATGGGTATCGAGAACAGGTTCCTTTCGGGTATCGTTAGGAAATGATTCAATCCACCGACATCAATAAGCTTTTTGCTTAACGGTTCTGTTATCGGTCCTTCAGAGTGGCCGTTGTTTTGGGGGGTGTTTGTCAGGAAAATGATCATTTCTCTACATTGATTACGGACCCTGCAGCGGGTCCGTAATCAACTTTTCTACAGCGCGGCTTTGCTTTGAACCTTGAACCAATCGAAGCAGTGGTTCGCAGATTGAAGCAGTGCTTCAATCTATTGCTTTGTTTATTATTTCTTTCTTTTGCTTAATTTTCACCCGCTAAAAGCCTAAAGAGCATACATCTGAGTATTATTTATCTTTTTTACATTAAACAGACCTGTTATAGTCTTCTGAAACAGTTGATAGATGTATTTTATAACTTAAAAATGGGAGTGATGCTAATGCGTTAGCATGTCTATGGCATTTTCAATTTTAAAAGTTAGCATTAAGCAGTTGCAGCTGTCATGTTCGGGTGCATTTGTTTTCAAATTGTAATATTTTTAAATTTATTTTCATTTATATATTAATAATCTAATGATTATTATATACAATATATACTTATTATATACAATTTTAGAGAAAGAGACAAAAAGAACCTGAATAGAAACACAACAGAAAATATAAAAGCAACTAACAATGAACATACATAAATAAATACATACATAGATACAGAAATAAATAAGTGTTTCCTGTGAACACCTAGTGACTCTTACACCTCCATTTCATCCCTGTCTTAAGTTTAATGACAGTTTGTTTCGGTCAAACCATGTTTTCAATGTGTTTATTTCTTCAGTGATTTCCTCCAGAACTATCTGCCAAGCTAGAAAACTGCTGCATCCTAGTAAGAGCAGAATACTACTGGAATGAATTTGCATAAGGAAAGTTTTTTTTTCTCACGTAAATGGATGCTGCACTCACTCCAGTTTATCATCTGGAATAGTCCCAGATTGCATTTCAGAGCTCCTAGAATTTAAACATTTTTGTGCAGGTGGTGTTGGGGGGTAATTTTGGGTTTCAGCTTTTTTTTTGTTTTTCACCACTTTCATCCCTGAATATGTCAATCGTGAGTCACTTTTGTGCAGATTAAAGTTACTAACTGGGACTCCTGTCTTGCTGCGAGAAAGAAATGAGAATCGTCCTCCGTTCTGTTCACACAGCTCCAAACATTGCTCAGCTCTCTGCCGAGTCAAATTAAAACGATAGAGTCCAATCGGAATTAATAACTTCAAAGCGAAACACCGTTTTATTTTTATTTATGTCCAGAGATCAAGGATACAGTGACCAATTTCATATTTATTTACTCTCAATGAAATACATAGAAAACCTGTAAAGCCTACTTTTAGTACAAAATTCACGAAGTATCGATAAGGGAATCAATAAGGAATTGGATCGATAATGGCATCGATAGATAAAATCTTATCAATACCCATCTCTAGTACTAACAGGTTTAGAATGTAGATATCTGACACGCTGCAACAAACAACTCATTTAATATTAAAATACACATGCTAGCTCACTTTTACAACATGATTAAATACAGCTCCACTACATATTGAAAATGGAAAGAAAAGGATGTCACATATTATTAGGCACACATTACGGTATGCATTTTTTCAATACATACAGTATAAGCCTGTCGGGCTAGCAGATTTATATTTTGTTAATACTTCCAATAAAAAAAATACATAAATAAATAAATACAGCCAAATAAGCATTAATTTGGATGTGAGTATTCATTTCAGCACATCCAGAGACCTCTTATTCTGATATTCTCACACACAATCTTCGGTGTAGCAAGAGGTATCTTTATAGTGGTTTGACAGCGTGCTAATAGTCTAATTATTATTATTATTTTAAGCTTGTCAGTGGTCAGCTGGCTGCAGCGCAACATTTAAAAGATCCCGCTGCAGTCCACATCACAGTAGTCAGAGCTTTTAATAGGCAGTGTCAGGCATCAGAATTTGACATCTGTTTAACCGATTTTGACTAGTAAAGCAAAACAAAAAGTCGGACCTTAGTCTGAGGACTTCACCTCCCCCACCAGGTTGGTACTGCAGACTGCCCCCATCAGCTGCACTGTTAAATCTCCTCAGTAATTGCTGTTCCACATCCAAATCAGCACTGATAAAGCCAAGTTGTCACTAAAAACCATATAAAACTGATTCTTTGTGTGGTCTGAGTGACATTTTGTGGGACAGCAAGTCTGTTGTTCTGCAGCACATGAATGAGGGATATTAACTTGTGCCCTGCAGGCAACATAAGGCCCAGTCTACTTTGGGTGGACATGCTTTACCAGTAGTGAGGCAGACTGGTGCAAGGATTGTGCATTTGATGATAAAAGCATGAAACTTTGAACAGTGGTAGATTAGGGCTCTCTGAAAAATTCTGGCTATGCAGGCCATCTGAAATCTGACAGCAAAGTTGAACATTTTTTGAAAAGGCCACCAACTGCTACAACAAAATACAAATAATATCCAATCTCTTCGGTACTTGAGTTATTTGATCTAATTTCCCTCCCCAAATGGTTTGCACATTTTATAAATGCATGTTATGTTTTGTATGGTAACATCATGGATGGAGCAAACATTGTGAACTGCACACATATTTGCCAAGTAGGCATCAGATGCATTTTTACCATACATCACAAAGCAGATGCACCATGCACAGAGGGCACATCTAGTCTGGGAAGAATACATTCCTAGAAGCCTGAAGACATACCCACTCCAGAAAAGGAGCAAGGGAACCAGCAGACATAGGAATCGCTAACATCTCTACTCAGAATCTGGCAAGAATTCCTGAGAAATTATGCCAACAAAAGAGAGCTATTCTCCTTTCTCAGCAAACAGACAGCATCCTTAAAGACTGAGATCCAGATTATTGGCACTGACCACCAAGATGTGTTGTGTGTCCAGCAAAGGGATATTACAGCTCTTGCACACTGTATGCAGGAGGAGGCTAATACACATTAAAATAAAATAATGGCCTAAGTCATATTTTCCAAAACATGACTTAGGCCATTATTTTAGGAAGGTGATGACGTGCTAGATGCTGTGAATCAAGGTTTCAAAAGAGTGATGATATGTACAGTTAACACCAATGTGGTGGTCTTGTCAGTAGCAGTAGTCCATGACATTTCAGTTGTGGAGCTGTGGGTTGTTTTTGGCATACAACCCCTGGCAATAATTATGGAATCACCGGCCTCGGAGGATGTTCATTCAGTTGTTGTTTAATTTTGTAGAAAAAAAAGCAGATCACAGACATGACACAAAACTAAAGTCATTTCAAATGGCAACTTTCTGGTTTTAAGAAACACTAAGAAATTAAGAAAAAAAATTGTGGCAGTCAGTAACGGTTACTTTTTTTAGACCAAGCAGAGGGAAAAAATATGGACTCACTCAATTCTGAGGAATAAATTATGGAATCACCCTGTAAATTTTCATCCCCAAAACTAACACCTGCATCAAATCAGATCTGCTCGTTAGTCTGCATCTAAAAAGGAGTGATCACACCTTGGAGAGCTGTTGCACCAAGTGGACTGACATGAATCATGGCTCCAACACGAGAGATGTCAATTGAAACAAAGGAGAGGATTATCAAACTCTTAAAAGAGGGTAAATCATCACGCAATGTTGCAAAAGATGTTGGTTGTTCACAGTCAGTTGTGTCTAAACTCTGGACCAAATACAAACAACATGGGAAGGTTGTTAAAGGCAAACATACTGGTAGACCAAGGAAGACATCAAAGCATCAAGACAGAAAACTTAAAGTAATATGACGCAAAAATAAAAAATGCACAACAAAACAAATGAGGAACGAATGGGAGGAAACTGGAGTCAACGTCTGTGACCGAACTGTAAGAAACCGCCTAAAGGAAATGGGATTTACATACACAAAAGCTAAACGAAAGCCATCATTAACACCTAAACAGAAAAAAAACAAGGTTACAATGGGCTAAGGAAAAGCAATCGTGGACTGTGGATGACTGGATGAAAGTCATATTCAGTGATGAATCTCGACTCTGCATTGGGCAAGGTGATGATGCTGGAACTTTTGTTTGGTGCCGTTCCAATGAGATTTATAAAGATGACTGCCTGAAGAGAACATGTAAATTTCCACAGTCACTGATGATATGGGGCTGCATGTCAGGTAAAGGCACTGGGGAGATGGCTGTCATTACAGCATCAATAAATGCACAAGTTTACGCTGATATTTTCGACAATTTTCTTATCCCATCAATTGAAAGGATGTTCGCGGATGATGAAATCATTTTTCAAGATGATAATGCATCTTGCCATAGAGCAAAAACTGTGAAAACATTCCTTGCAAAAAGACACATAGGGTCAATGTCATGGCCTGCAAATAGTCCGGATCTTAATCCAATTGAAAATCTTTGGTGGAAGTTGAAGAAAATGGTCCATGACAAGGCTCCAACCTGCAAAGCTGATCTGGCAACAGCAATCAGAGAAAGTTGGAGCCAGATTGATGATGAAGAGTACTGTTTGCCACTCATTAAGTCCATGCCTCAGAGACTGCAAGCTGTTATAAAAGCCAGAGGTGGTGCAACAAAATACTAGTTATGTGTTGGAGCGTTCTTTTGTTTTTCATGATTCCATAATTTTTTCCTCAGAATTGAGTGATTCCATATTTTTTCCCTCTGCTTGGTCTAAAAAAGTAACCGTTACTGACTGCCACAATTTTTTTTTCCTGATTTCTTATAGTGTTTCTTAAAGCCAGAAAGTTGCCATTTGAAATGACTTTAGTTTTGTGTCATGTCTGTGATCTGCTTTTTTCTACAAAATTAAACAACTGAATGAACATCCTCCGAGGCCGGTGATTCCATAATTTTTGCCAGGGGTTGTAGGCAAAGGATTTAGATACCTGCCAGCTCATTACATGGCAAGGGCACTTGAGCCAAACTAGGGCTGAAACAATTAGTAGAGTAACTTGAATAATTCAATGACAAAAAATGTTCAAGGCAAATTCTCTGCCTCGAAGCTTTGTGTAACACTGTAGTATATATGCCAAGCCTGTATGTGGCACTGCAATGCCCCCACAACAGAGCATGCCCATAACCTGTGTAAGAGCTAATCAACGTAACACAGAAGCTACAACTTTCTCTTAAATCATTCTAAAGTCAGCTTTAAGCAGAAATAAGATTGAATTTAACACTTTGGGGGAGGGGGGGTATTTTTTGTATTTTATTTACTTATTCATTTATTTTCTCCTGTCTGCCCTTTTTGTTTTGTCTTCCTTGTTGATGCAGGTTTCTGTTATTAGTTATTTTAGTCAGGGATTACTTTTTCTTGCTTTCTGTTAAAATAAGAAAGGAAACATAACTATCGAGTGTTAATTTCTCTGTTGTGTGACTAGTTTCCCAATAAACATATTTGAAAGTTTAAGCATAAATGAGGCAATAACCGGTGAGTCGCTACTGGCACTCTGAAATGACGTAGGCGCAGCAGCACGCCAGACTCAGATGTGCTGCTCTAATCGGCCCCTGTCCTTTTTTTTATGAAATAATGCTGAATTTATGTGAAAATGGTTGTTGTGCAAAAGCTTCAGATATCTGTCGCTGAGATAGAGGATGACTAGAGTGCAGTTTTAAGCAGAAATACGGTGATGATCAGTAAAACGCTGTTGACGCTCCGAATTGATTTTGCTGATGCGCCGAAATGACGCATGCACAATGAAGACAAGACGGACTGATTTTTTGGGGGGGGGGGGGGGGGGGGGGGGGGGGGCTTTGGTTGGCGACACCGTCTAAGAAAAGCAACACACACTCCCTTTCTATTCTGCTCATCCACAACAAGTAGTTGTGACAGTTTGTGTTCCTTCTCAAAACAAAGCTCAAATATGTTACTGCAGATATCCATACTCTTTTCAAAGCTCATCAAATGAGCGCATTGTTTTCAGAACACCTAAGTTTCCAATGTGGGTTTAATGTTCACAGCTGTCTTAAATGCAGCACTGGTATGACTAAAACAGTAAATTATTTTGGCTTCTCCTTTCCCCCTCAGGATCACCACAGGAGATCCAATATGTATTTACATCTTGATGTGACAAGTTTTAGGCCGGATGTCCTTCCTGAAGCAATGGACAGGGGTAATTGTAAACCAGGAACCTCCGGAAACAAGTCTACTAACACCCACCCAACCCCCGTGCTATGTATTGGTATGACAAAAATAAAAATAAAAAAAATAAGCCACTTGAGGCCTTGTGTTAAATCTGTTTTCCCACGTTCTATCACATAGAACTTCTGCAATGTGTCAGTAAAGGAGAGTGATGTTTGAAAAGATGTTTTACCTACTAACAACATTACATGCATCATGTCTGCGTTACTGATCGAGTGCCCAACTACTGTTCATAACTTGAATGCAGTTTGAAGGAAAACTAAACGTGGAAGACGAGCTAACAAGCTAGCAGTATTAGCCATAAGCACTTAGGCCGATAAGCACTGACAAATCAGCTAACTAATACAGTGCTTATCTGTTCGACATGCCACCGTCGATACACGCCTAATGCACCGGGTAAGGACATATTTTGTGACATGTGTTCAACTTTGTCTTCTTGAGTGCAACTAGCCACCGCAGCTAACGCTACGGCTAGGAGGAGCACAAACGTCTTCTTTTCAACCGGCCGTTCAAAACACTACCTTACCGTGTGTTCGTGCTCGTCTGCGTCGACAGGTAATAAAGAACCAAACACCGCGACTAACGCCGCCACCACAACCTTCCACCTGCAGGAGCTCATTATTACCGGAGAAACTAATGAGAAAGGTTGGTGATGTTAGCTTCGCAGGGCTAGCCCACCTTCTTCCTGGTTGGATGACAGAGAATTTTTTTTACGGACGCTTTCGTGCAAGCGTCTCCCGAGCACTCATCGCACCCAGGTAGGATTGGCTGATTCATGTCACGTGTCTTACAGCGACCAACCAGAATGGTCATCGGTGACTGAAACGGTGAAAAAAGGAACTATATCGCCGCATCGTCCGCAGCCACGTCATCCGACTGCCGAGAGGGAGGTTGACCTTTGACATGAGCCAGCGCACAGCAAACACACCTGTCCGCTGGAAGGAGTTAAAAAACAAAACAAAACGCCTGTCTGCTGCCCTGACATAAATTTTCATCTTTTATAATGTCAAGTAGAACTATTTTCTATTTTCACATTCCCCCGAGGATAGCTTAATTCCACCACATTCAAGTTTGAAACAAAGTAAATAATTAAAGGACAAGTTAATTTTTTTTGACAAGTTGAATCACATTAAAACATTCTAAGCAGGTCGCTGGCTTTGGTCTTAAACGTGGCAGTTTTGTTTATGTATGTTTTTATATGTATCTTATGGCCAAATAAAAATCGATTGATTAGCAAACAAGCTGCAGAGTACGACGGAGTTTTAGGGCCACATTGAATTTCTTTTTTTGGGGGGGAAGTATTACGACTTTATTCTCGTAATATTATGACTTTATTCTCGAAGTCAAAAAATAAATAAATAAATAAATTCTATGTGGCCCTAAAACGCCGTCGTAGGGAGAGTGCCCTAATTGCCTGTTTCGTATGACAGAAGGCTATTATTTTTTTCTTCTCTTAGTTGAAATGTGATGGCGTGTCCTGTTCACATTTCATGCATTCACAGCATCATCCGGGTCACTTTTGACCCCAAGTCAAGAATTCCCTCATAATAAGCTTGACATTGTATTTCAAAGTACAGATCTATTAAGAAGGGCTTGCACTGTTGCCTCACAGCAAGAAGGTCATGGGATTGATTCTCACCTGTGGCCTTTCTGTGTGGAGTTTGCATGTTCTCCCTGTTTGTGTCAGTTCCCTCCGGGTGCTCCAGCTTTCTCCCACATCCAAAGACATGCAGTTTTGGTGAATTGCAAACTTTAACTTATCTGTAGGTGTGAATGCAGGTGTGAATGTGTTTGTCTATCATATGTCACCCTGTGACAGACTGGCGTCCTGTCCAAGGTGTACCCCACCTCATGCCCCATGACTGCTGAGGTAAGCCCCAGCCCCCTGTGACCCCAAATTGGGGTAAGCGGTTGAGATGAGTGAGTGAGTTCTAATAAGAATGTATAAATACCCTATCTGACGTGAATAAATGGATGATTAATCCTTAATTAATGTTTCTGTGTACTGGCAAAGTACATTTTTTAGGCCTGATTAAATTTTTTTCCCCCTCAAAATTCTACTCACAACACTCCATAATAACAAGAAAATAAGTTTTTTATTTTTGTAAATGTATAAAAAAAAAAATAAAAAAAACTAAGAAATCACAAATGTACATAAGTATTCACACTCTTTGCTCAATATTTTGTTGATGCACCTTTGGCAGCAATTACAGCTTCAAGTCTTCTTGAACATGATGCCACAAGTTTGGCGCACCTATCTTTGGGCAGTTTTGCCCATTCCTCTTTGCAGCACTTCTCAAGCTCCATCAGGTTGGATGGGGAGTGTTGGTGCACAGACATTTTCAGATCACTCTAAAGATGTTCAATCGGATTCTGGTCTGGACTCTGGCTGGGTCACTCAAGGACATTCACAGAGTTGTTCTGAAGCCAATCCTTTGATATCTTGGCTGTGTGCTTAGAGTCATTGTCCTACTGAAAGATGAACCGTTGCCCCAGTCTGAGGTCAAGAGCGCTCTGGAGCAGGTTTTCATCCAGGATGTCTCTGTACATTGCTGCATTCATCTTTACCTCAATCCTGACAAACCTCTGAGGCTCCTGTGCTGAAAAACATCCCCACAGCATGATGGTGCCACCACCATGCTTCACTGTAGGGATGGTGCCTGGTTTCCTCCAAATATGATACCTAGCATTCACGCAAAAGAGTTCAATCTTTGTCTCGTCAGATCAGAGAATTCTGTTTCTCATAACTTGAGAGTTCTTCAGGCGCCTTTTGGCAAACTCCAGGTGGGCTGCCATGTGCCTTTTACTAAGGAGTGGCTTCCGTCTGGTCACTCTTCCATGCAGGCCTGATTGGTGGATTGTTACAGAGATGGTTGTCCTTCTGGAAGGTTCTCCTCTCTCCACAGAGGAATGCTGGAGTGCTGAAAGAGTGACCATCGGGTTCTTGGTCACCTCTCTCACTAAGGCCCTTCACCCCCGATAGCTCAGTTTAGATGGGTGGCCAGCTCTAGAAAGAACCCTGGTGGATCCAAACTTCTTCCATTTACAGATGATGGAGACCACTGTGCTCATTGGGACCTTCAAAGCAGCAGAAATGTTTCTGTACCCTTCCCCAGATTTGTGTCTCAAGACAATCCTGTCTCAGAGGTCTACAGACACTTCCTTTGACTTCATGCTTGGTTTGTGCTCTGACATATACTGTCAACTGTGGGACCTTATATGTAGACAGGTGTGTGCCTTTCCAAATCACATCCAATCAACTGAACTTACCCCAGGTGGGCTACAGTTAAGCTGTAGAGGCATCTCAAGGATCATATTGTCATTATGGGGTGTTGTGTGTACAATTTTGAGGAAAAAAAAATTAATTTCATCTATTTTGGAATAAGGCTGTAACATAACAAAATGTGGAAAAATGAAGTGCTGTGAGTACTTTCTGGATGCACTCTATATCTGTTTTTGATAAAGCCATAGCCAATGTCGACACTGAGAGGAGCTGTGTGAGCTTTCACAAAAAACATTTGCATCCAGCCACGCTTTATCTTTTTCACAAAATGTGCATAAGTTAGCATCTGATGGAGGGGAAAATTGCATTCTAATAGCGGGGCGCATCGCACATAGACCACAGTGTGTGATGAATATTCAAGCATTTAATATGCAGTTTTTTAGGGTTTATACAGCCACATGGGCTTGACTGTGATGTAATTAATCATGCTGTCTGGATTGCTATGATCATTTATTAAGCTGCATTCACGTGTTAGCTTCTTATTAAAGATAAAGCAACAACCAGTTTGTCCTTGTTGTTGGAGAAAGCGGAAAAAGTTGAAAACTTTCAACTTTTATCGGCAAGTGCCGGAGTGATGTGCTTCTACTGCGCTCACAGCCAGAGGAGGTGGAATTTTTCCATCGACCTGTCAATGAAAACAATGGAACATCCAGTTTACCGTCTGTTGCTTCCAGACATGTGAACGCAGCATTAGCCTATTTTGGTGTTACTCCAGCACTTGGTACTGCACACACAGTGGATGCTGTACATGGTGATTGATCTGCCTAAACAGGACCTACTCCCATTCACTTCTGAGAAGTGATGGAATCAATCAGGTGCAAACAAAGCAGAATAGCTGCACACTGATTTGTTTTGTATTTTAGTTAAATAGATGTTTGGCCAAATGCTCTATTTTGCATTTCTTCTTTAATTTGTTATATCTTCAAGTGGGAGTAAAGAACTGGATGTTTTTGGTACAAGGACAGAATCCTAGGGTACCACTGGAATGCGTTTGTGTCATATGTATGTGTGACTGTAGAACCTTTGTGGCCGGGACGGCGATGGGATCAAACCCCAGACGGCTCGCACTAAAGACCATTCCTCTACCAGGTCAGCCAAAGGGGAGTTCCCCGTTAGCCAAGCTAGCGGGAATGCCTTTTCAATCAGGACCCAGGACCTTCATCCGGCTATATATATCTCCCCACCATTTTTGACTTTGTCCTGATGTCACAGGTGCATTTAAGCATGTTCTGTGACTACCCACATCCTGCCGACAACGCCAATTGTGACCGTAGGACCTTTGTGGCCGGGACACCGGTGGGATCGAACCCCAGACGGCTCGCACTAAAGACCATTCCTCTACCAGGACAGCCAAAGGGGAATTCCCTGTTAGCCAAGCTAGCAGGAACGTCTTTTCAATCAGGACCCAGGACCTTCATCCTGCTACATATGGTTACTTAGGGACACTCAGATGAGACATACAGTATTATTTTCTCTGCGAGGGAATGTCAGCGATGACAGTGTGGTCATACGTCCCATTTTGGTGTGTTCCTCTGGGCATGTTTCAGCATGCAAGTGTCTCAGTGTTGAGGACCCCAGCAACTGGAAATGACCACAGAGACGCCCATGTTTCACCTGGTCGTGACAGACTGATGGCTACTTTTGAAACATGGGGATGGCCCAGCTGTCAGGGTGTTTCTGGAGTCTGATATATGTCACACCACACAGAACGAGTACATACTCCCAGACCTGACCGTACCAGTACCGAAAGGCTGCTGGCCAAGAATGAAATCCTTCAAGCTTGACTAAAGTTTGCAGCTGATCACACAGAAAAAGCCTTATGAAGGAAAGTTTTATGGTCAGATGAAAGTCTGAGTTGTTTGCCCACAGTGACCAGAGGCATATTTAGGGGTGTAAAGGTGAGGCATTCAACTCCAGAACACTGTGTCTAGTGTTAAGCATGGTTGTGGTGGCATCATGCTCGGGAGCTGATTTGCTCACAGTGGAACAGTTGTAATTCAAAAAGCAGAAAGTATAATGAGTGATGATTATGTAAGAATTCATCAAAACCTCATATTATCAGCTACACTTTTGAAACCTATATTAAACAGGGTACACACATTGCTGACGGTTGGCCATTTGGCCTTGTTGGAAGACAGTGACCCAAGTGGGCTCAGTGTGTCCTATACCGTCAGCAAATCTTCACTCATGGACACTAGCATTACAGCTTTTTCATTTATTCAACATATTGAATATGCTGGCACCTGTGGGTGAAAGTGTGTACTCTGGTTGTTCTACTGTCAGAGAATCAGGGCACGAGAGCTGAAACAAACAGGTGAAAAAAAAAACCAAGTAGGAGAAACCGGGGCACGGTGAACCAAGGGGCACAGTGAATCAGTAGCTATATCTGCAAAACTACATGTATATTTGCAGCAGTTATGCCATATTTTTATGCATAAAGACATCCCCCTTATAAATTAGTGTTTTGTTGTTGCATACATTAAGGCAAAATCTAAGTGGCAAGTGAAGTCAGTTTTTTCCTATCAAAAGTAAATTTTGTGGATGTCAGTGTCTTTGTATTTATTTCTCACAACAGAGGAAAGGTGGCCCCAAAAATAGTTATTAATTAGAAGACTACCCCGTCCAACTGATGAGCATGTGTTATGTCTTCTCCAGACTATCAGCTATTTGATAACATGACTCGTGTGTCACATGCACCCGGGGCATAGTGAATCGGGGCACAGTGAATCAGTCTAGAAAGTGATTTACGAAGTCCCAGTATCAAGTGGATGGTAAATATTACAACCACAATTCCAATGAAGTTGGGATGTTGTGTAAAATGTAAATTAAAAACAGAATACAATGATTTGCAAATCCTCTTCAACCTATATTCAATTGAATACACCAGAAAGACAAGATATTTAATGTTCAAACTGATAAACTTTGTTGTTTTTGTGCAAGTATTTGGGATGGGGCAACAAAAGCCTGGGAAAGTTAATGAATGCTCAAAGAACACCTAATTGGAAACAGGTGAGTGTCATGATTAGGTATAAAAGGAGCATCCCCAAAAGTCTCAGCCGTTCACAAGCAAAGATGGGGTGAGGATCACCACTTTCTGAACAACTGCATGAAAAAATAGCCCAACAGTTTAAGAACAATGTTTCTCAATGTTTAATTGCAAAGAATTTAGGGATTCCATCCCCAAATTCCATAATATAATCAGAAGATTCAGAGAATCTGGAGAACTTTCTACATGTAAGCGGCAAGGCCGAAACCAGCATTGAATGCCCGTGACCTTTGATCCCTCAGGCGGCACTGCATTAAAAACCAACATCATTGTGTAAAGGATCTTACCGCGTGGGCTCAGGAACATTTCAGAAAACCATTGTCAGTTAACACAGTTTGCTGCTACATCTACAAGTGCAAGTTAAAACTCTACCATGCAAAGCGAAAGCCATACATCAACAACATCCAGAAATGCTGCCGCCTTCTCTGGGCCCGAGCTCATTTGAAATGGACAGACGCAAAGTGGAAAAGTGTGCTGTGTTCTGATGAGTCCACATTTCAAATTGTTTTTGGAAAACATTGACGTCGTGTCCTCCGGACAAAAGAGGAAAAAGACCATCCAGATTGTTACCAGTGCAAAGTTCAAAAGCCAGCATCTGTGATGGTATGGGGGGGTGTTAGTGCCCATGGCATGGGCAACTTACACATCTGTGATGGTACCATCAATGCTGAAAGGTACATCCAGGTTTTGGAACAACACATGCTGACATCCAAGCAATGTCTTTTTCAGGGACGTCCCTGCTTATTTCAGCAAGACAATGCCAAGCCACATTCTGCACGTGTTACAACAGCGTGGCTTGATAGTAAAAGAGTGCGGGTACTAGACTGGCCTGCCTGCAGTCCAGACCTGTCACCCAATGAAAATGTGTGGTGCATTATGAAGCCCAAAATATGACAACAGAGACCCCGGACTGTTGAACAACTGAAGTCATACATCAAGCAAGAATGGGAAAGAATTCCACCTGTCCTCAGTTCCCAAATGCTTATTGAGTGTTGTTAGAAGGAAAGGTGATGTAACACAGTGGTAAACATACCACTGTCCCAACTTTTTTGAAACATGTTGCAGGCATCCATTTCAAAATGAGCAAATATTTGCACAAAAACATAAAGTTTATCAGTTTGAACATTAAATATCTTGTCTTTCTGGTGTATCCAATTGAATATAGGTTGAAGAGGATTTGCAAATCATTGTATTCTAATTTTATTTACATTTTACACAATGTCCAAAATTCATTGGAATATGGGTCGTACTTATTGAAGCTTATACATTTATTTTTCCATTAATTATTTCTATAATTTGTGTATATAAACAACTGTTTTCACGTTTGAACAGAAATTATGACAGTTGTATTTATAATAATTTCTAAAGGACTTATATCACTATATAAGACACTCACACATTACATAGCTGGTTTGCTGGATTATAGTTTGTATATGCATCAGCATATATTTAATAATTTTGAAGAAATCTTTGTAATTGTGTGTTGTCATTATATTCTAAGTTGATTCACTGTGCCCCGTGAATTAGTGTCTGGGGCAAAAATTTTAAAATTGATTTTAAACACCTGTAAAATTACACCTGGCTAGACATAAATAACACAACCTTATAAACAATAACTTGCTTTATTAAATCCACAACAGAATGACCTAAACCTATGCATAATGTGTTTAAGCTGCCACAAAACATTTCTGATCCACTGTGCCCCGGCTTCCCCTAAATGTCAAAGTCAAGAAGGTACACACACTCCCATACTTTATATATACTGTATTATAGCAAATACTGTACATAAAGCCATTTGACAGGTGTGCGAAAGCTGTCAGTAACTGCCAAAGCTGACGAGCATGGGTGCGGTCGAAAACGTGAGCAAACACTGCTTTGTTTAGTTTACATCTCCATGGATTCTGGTTTACCTTTTCTGAATGATGCATAGACTAGCACCACATATTGGCATGGAGAGTTAATGCATTCACAGAATATAGATGCTGGATGGCTGTCTGCTGTAGTCTTTCCTGGGTGTTTGAATGCAAATTTTTTGAGCACTGCGGCCTGGACAGCTGCAAATTCATGGTTGATCAGAGCTCTGCTAGTCGACCCGAGTCTGCCTTTACACAACTTATTTCTAACCATGGGTGTTGTAATTTTTATACCCAATGCTCATTTTGTACTAACAGCAGGTCAGTGCACCCATGGGTGGTCTTAAATAAGGTGTGGTCAGGCACAGTATTGGTGCATTGCTATTATGAGTTCACAAACAGTGATTGTGCCTTAGACCACCAAAAACCTGGTCAAAAGTTGAGTGCAGAGTATTTCCAGCTATGCACGCAGCTCAGTATTCAGGTGCACCTTATGTGGGTTCACAGCACACGTCCATTCTGCTTGTACACTCAGGGATGTGGAAACACAGTTTCAAACTACAACAAAACTGAAGTGAAAACAAAAATGTAGAACAAAATAACAGTGAAAAGCTCACGGGAAAACCAAAAATTTTAATAACTGAATCTATTTTATTTTTCTCTCTCCAGAATCGAGGACAATCTTGATCAAACCCGGTGCTGGTGCAAAGGAGATTAGTGGTAGTATTGTATTACACAAGACTTCATTTATCAACTGAAAATGCACTGTGTTATCCTATTATAAAAATTGGGATGTAGAGGAAAAAAAAAAGTCCCACAAAGACAGTAAAAGGTGCAGCTTCAGTACTTATACAACACTCATGTTATGGAAAATTTAATGCAAAGTGGAACTGAACATCCAATTTTGACTGAATTAAATGACTATTATAAAGATGCATGAACGGAATCAATTGATTCTGACATTAAGTCAATTCAGCTCAAGTGGGAGAGGTAAAAATCAGAGTAACACAACAAAGTGTATAATGAGTGTGTAATGAGCAACAACCCTGCAGGCACCAGGCGTAATCTCATATATCTCAGTCTGTCTTCTAACACATTGCTCAGAAGTCTTCGAGGGGTTATATTGTGCATCTTTTCTCCTTGTCGATACGGGTCACAGTGGCTTTAAAACCAAACAAGCCTCTGTTCTGAAATGATTTAATACAGACAAAACACACAGTCATGCACACAAATACAAACTCTGTTACAACTAATGGAATAAAACTTTCACATTGTGTACCTCCTTGTCAGACTCATACATAAGTGTTTGAATCTTTATACATCTTCATGTTTTGCTTCTTTTTTTTTTCATTTGTGACTTTAGCAGATGAGCCAGTTGTGAATATCATCGCACATATAAATAATTTATGTGTGAGATTTAATCAGACAGCACCATGATGTAACAGACTCCAGTACACAACAGAATATCACAAGTTTTATTGTTCCTAATTCCACAAGTGAAGAGTTCATCATATCTTGTTTTCCCAAATCTTATCCGGTCATTATACTGAAATGTGACTTAATCATCTGAAGCCTTGGATTCCTCAAGTGATTCTTCTGCAACTATTATCATTCAGTACACAACACAGTCCAACAGATGGCACCAACTCAATTCAGCTGAATTTATTTATATTGTGTGAAATCACAAGCAGAAACACAAAAGTAAAATGTAAGACTTATTGTTGTCCTTTGGGCTGCTCCTGTTTGGTCGGGGTCACCACAGCAGATACAGCCAGATCTGCATTGGTATTTGGCACAAGTTTTACGCTAGACCCCTTCCTGACACAACTCTTTTCCCTGGAGAAACGCACACAGCGCCCCTGGTGTGTTCACCCCACAAAACTCTGCCTGAAGAGGGGGTGGCCTGATCCACAAGCATTGCCAAGACCATTTACATCAGAATGCCACATTCAATAAAATGTCTAATTTCATCACAAAAAAAAAACATCACAAATAACTCACCCGGTTGTGTCCATTTGATATCCTTTTCTCATTTATTCATTCTTATTCATTCCATGCAATTTAATTTAATTTCAGGTTGGTGTTTAACCATAGTTGAACCTCTGATTGAAGAGGAACAATGCGGGTTCCATCCTGGTCGTGGAACAACCGACCGGCTCTTTACTCTCACAAGGATCCTGGAGGGTTCCTGGGAGTATGCCCACCTAGTCTACATGTGTTTTGTGGACTTGGAGAAGGCGTATGATCGGGTATCCCGGGAGATACAGTGGGAGGTGCTGCGGGAGTATGGAGTGAGGTGGTCCCTTCTCAGGGCCATCCAATCTCTGTACTCGCAAAGTGAGAGCTGTGCTCAGGTGCTTGGCAGTAAGTCAGACTCATTTCCAGTGGAGGTTGGCCTCTGCCAGGGCTGCACCTTGTCACTAATCCTCTTTGTGATATTCATGGACAGGATATCGAGGTGTAGCCGGGGGGGAGGAGGGTTTCCAGTTTGGTGGGCTCAGGGTCTCATCACTGCTTTTTGCAGATGATGTGGTCCTGTTGGCTTCATTGGCCGGTGACCTCCAAGATTCACTGGATCGGTTTGCAGCCGAGTGTGAAGTGGCTGGGATGAGGATCAGCACCTCTAAATCTGAGGCCATGGTTCTCAGCAGGAAACTGATGGATTGCCTACTCCGGGTAGGGAATATGGCCTTGCCCCAAGTGAAGGAGTTCAAGTACATCGGGGTCTTATTAACGAGTGAGGGGAGATGGAGCGTGAGATTGGCCGGAGAATCGGTGCAGCAGGGGTGGTATTGCATTCGCTCTGCCATACTGTTGTGATGAAAAGGGAGCTGACCCAAAAGGCGAAGCTCTCGATCTACTGGTCAATCTTCGTTCCTACTCTCACCTATGGTCATGAGTGTTGGGTCATGAAAGAACTAGATCACGGGTACAAGTGGCCAAAATGGGCTTCCTCAGGAGGGTGGCTGGTGTCTCCCTTAGAGACAGGGTAAGAAGTTCGGTCATCTGTGGGAGGCTTGGAGTAGAGTCGCTGCTCCTTCGCGTTGAAAGGAGCCAGTTGAGGTGGTTTGTGCATCTGGTAAGGATGCCTCCTGGGAGCCTCCCAAGGGAGGTGTTCCAGGCATGTCCGTATGGGAGGAGACCCCAGGGAAGACCCAGGACTAGGTGGAGAGATTATATCTCCACACTGGCCTGGGAACGCCTTGGGATCCCCCAGTCAGAGGTGGTCAATGTGGCACGTGAAAGGGAAGTCTGGGGTCCCCTGCTGGAGCTGTTGCCCCCGCGACCCGAACCCGGAAAAGCGGTTGAAGTTGAGTTAGTGAGTGAGTTAACCAACTTTCTTCAAATAAACAAAACAAACAAACAAACAAAAGGGTGGCCTGATGTAGAGTGCCTTGATTGGAGAGTGGCGTCAACTCAGAACATGGTGCCATTTTGGGTGTAACTGTGCTTAACTACTGAATGGACCTTTAATGTTTTCAACATTTTTTAAAATCATTTAACCACACACAGCAACACATCAAGGTACAGGTGCTATCAAAATAAATATAAAAATAGTTATACAATGATGAGTGTGACAGTTTTAAAGTTCTCCGTCTCTGGATTATGGTTTATTCTGGACTAATTTTGCCCTCAACAAACTTTTCTTTCCACAATCATCACCTCCAAATCAAAGGTAAGCTGTACATTTTCCTCTTTTATCAACTTTGTGTTGTACATGTGCAGACTTTTCTGATCCATTTATCAGCATGTGCGCTATATAATACGATAGCAGATAAAGGAGTAAAAGCAGAAACTAAACGGTCAGACTTTTAATCACAGAAATGACTCCTCTCTCACTTTCCAGAAATTGGCGAGTGTCAGAGCTGAACTTTAATTTGACCTCTGCACGTCCAGACTTCTTGAGGTTTTTAATGGAAATACATTGTGATCGGACAGGACATTTATCTGATGTGAGCTATATGTATGTAACGGATTAGTTACAGCCAGGAGGCGCCGAACATCTACGGGAATCCTGCATCGGGACGTGCACCTCATTAATAGCCGGGTCAAAATTTCCTCAGAATTTTTTTTCTGCCAAATGTATTTGATCCATTATCAAAATGTTATCTGCATGCACACTGTAAAAACTATTAAAATATGATGAGAGACAAAGGATTGAAAGCAGCAAAGTGTAAAATCACAGCCTTTTGCTGTGTCTGAGGATTTAACAGGTGCATGTCGGGCTGCGGCTCCGAGTCTGAGCATGGTGTGAAAAAAAAAAAAAAACGGTCGGACTTTTAATAATGTAAATGTCTCTGGTCCCACATGCAAGGGGTTTTAATGGAAATACATTGCGATTGGACGGGACATTTCATTGGATGTGAGTGAAAAATCCGCTGTACAAAATCAGTTATATACGGTGTTTATTACATGGAAAACAATACAAAACTTTGGGACTTTTTTGTCCTGTGACTGTGAATATCTGGTTTATACGATGACAGTTTAGGTGAGTTTTACTGTACATGGGACTGAACAATAAATTTACCTCTCAAAGCTTTGGCGATGATGTCAGCTTCCATCCCACACGGCTGACTTTATTTTCCAAAATTTTTCGTCTGTTTGGATCTGAAGGGAATCTGTACATCTTGAAGCCCTTGTTGTGTCTATTTGTGCCCCCAAACCCACAACAACCCGGCATTTTCAGCGGATAAATAAATAAAATAGCTGGATTTACATGCAGACAGATTAACAGCGAACGCTATTTTGAACCCAAGATGTCACCACGAGTCACATGACCGATTTTTTTTTTTTTTTTTGACTCGTCATGTCACCACTCTCTAATCAAGACACTGGGCTGATGCTTGGCTCTGGGCCCTCTGATGGACAAACGGGGTATATATACATACTGTGTGATATGGTCAAATTTCATACTCCTAGTAAAAATTGCAGCAGCAACCTTTTGGACCCTTTGTGTACTTATTGTTCGAGCACACAAAAGTCCAGGAAATAACCACAGTAATCAAAATCTTGAATTCATGTTTCATCTCCAATATTTTCATCAGTGAAAGAAAAAAACAAAAAACAAAAAAAAAAACCAAGCATTTTTGGTGCCTGTAGAAGGGAGGCATCGCAGAAGCATGTTTTTAGGCTGAACCATGCCTCTCTACAGATTCAGGCTGACACCTATTAAGTGGCACACGTGAGGAACCGAGAAAGAAATTATATGGAAGCATTTTTGTCATCACTCTGGCAACATTTTTTTCAGTTAGTGTGCTGGATTTTCATAACAGAAGGTTCCTGGTTCAAGACCACCCATGCCCATTCTCCATGTAATGTCAAGTTGCATCATGTAGAGCATCTGTGGCGTAAAACGTGTGCCAAATTAAAATGTGGATTCATAACAGATCTGATGAGGTGACCCCAAGTGAAACGGGGAGAAGGTCAAACAACTTACTTTTTACCTTACTGTAGTTTTTAGTGCCTAGTGTTGAGGTCACAGACATGAAAAACCTAAATATCTTTTCAAACCATGTCAGATACTAAAAAAACAAAACAAAACAAAACACAGGACTGTAATCTGGTTGCAAGAAGTCACTTTTCTTTTCCAAAAATTCTATAGTGAAACTCACAAAGACTTTGGTGACCCATAAGATCCAAATGACAAAAGATATTATAAAAAGAAAAAGTTGTTGGTTCAGATGGTAACTCACTGTATATTTATGTCTGTTTATATAATACGGTGCATCTAGAAAGTATTCACAGCACTTCACTTATTCCACATTTTGTTCTGTTACAGCCTAATTACAAAATGGAGTACATTCATTTTTCCCTCAAATTTGTACTCACAACATCCCATAATGATAACATGAATAAAGTTATTTTGAAAATAAAAAAAAAAAGAAAAAGAAATCATGTGTACATAAGTATTTACACCCTTTGCTCAATGCTTTGTTGCTGCACCTTTGGCAACAATTACAGCCTTAAGTCTTCTTGAATGTGATGTCACAAGCTTGGCACACCTATCTTTGGGTAGTTTTGCCCATTCCTCTTTGCAGCACTGCACAAGCTCCATCAGGTTGGATGGGGAGTGTCGGTGCACAGCCATTTTGAGAAACATCTCAAGGATGATCACTGGAAACAGGATGCACCTGAGCTCAATTTTGAGCTTCATGGCAAAGGCTGTGAATACTTTTGTACAGGTGCTTTCTGAGTTTTTGTATTTTTAATAAATTTGCAAACATCTAAAAAAACTTTTTCACATGGTCATTATAGGGTATTATGTGTATAATTTTGAGAAGAAAAAAAAAAAAGAATTTAATCGATTTTGGAATCAGGCTGTAACATTACAAAATGTGTAAAAAAATGAAGTCCTAATGTTCTATTTGATAAATATGATATCGAGTGCAGAAATACTAAAAAGGTATTCCATCCTGTAATCAAAAGCTGCAATGGGATCCAAACACTAAAGACTTGCTCCTCAGTGACTGGACTCTGATTGACACTGGTCCTAGTACTTGAGTTGTGGCTCACTGTAATTAGAGTGAGTTCAAGGCAGAGTACACATTTTGTTGAATGTAATGTGGCATTACTATTACTACATGTACATTTAGCACCAGAAAATTCTCACACAGCCCTATTATATGCAAACTGTATGACTGTATGTATTAAAATGGGAACTATTAGCATCTCTGTCAATTCCAAATAAATTACCCATTGACACAGAAAAGATATATGTAGATCTGATAAAAACATCATAAAATCCACTGTCACTTGGCTAAAAATACAGAAAATGTTTCACATGATGTCATATATTCTGGGGGGAAAAAAGTCAAGGCCTCTAGAATCAGCTTGATTGAGTGAAATTATTGCTCTGTGACCTTGTTGAAGTCTGACAAGGCCTTGCTGCTCAATACGTCTTTCCTGCATTATAATGATGCCACAAACTGCCTGCAGAGGAGACATGATGGATGCATGCTTAAGAAATAAAAGAGACCGTTCAACATCAACAAGTTTGCAAAGTAAAAATCAAATCACTTAAAACAGGCAAACTGTTTTCTTACTTCAGGATTTCAGGCAGACGGGGGTCTCTGTATAAGCCATTGTGCAGATACCCCAAGGAGCCCTCAAAGGTCACCAACTTGACTCGCTCTGAATTCTGGGCAGTCTGTGCTATCTCATATAGCTGAGAAAGAAGCAGCTCAGTTTACAACAAATGAGATAAGAAAATACATCACAGAGTCACTGTAGAAACAAGATAAGCAGTGATGTTTCCAGACCTATCTGACTGCAGGGGGTGGACACAAGCACATCTCATTAGTTTACTTAACTAAAAACATTTATTAAGATTTAAAGCTGATGATCTAAAATAGTAATCAGAGAAATAATAAAATCAGCCTTTTTTCCAAGTAGGCAAAGTGGTATAATGATGGTAAAATGACAAGACTACTGCACCTCTACACATATAAATAATGAGTTGAATGCAAGTGCTGCCTCGGACCGGGCAGCTATAATGGTTTATAATAATAGGGTGGCACCTACGTATGGCAGCCACACAGATCCCAGGGGTGGCCAGTGTCACCCAAAGCCACCCCTTGAACCTGCCTCTGGGGGAAAGCGCCCTCTTCAGTTACAATGAAGTATAAAAAGAAAAGCTGCTACATTTTTCAAAGTAATACCACCTTGTGGGCCATGTGGAGAGGTGTTAAGTGATCATCCTCTGAATATAGGAGTAAAAGTGGGCTTCTCATTTTCTTCACACTGCAGAATAATAAAAACATGACCCAGTGTGAAGTCTTTGGATTTCACTTTTCATGACTTCACAATCAGCTATGCATTATGTACATGTTGCTGTTTCATTCAAACTTACTTTTCATCAGTAGGAAAGACGAGCTTGTTCTCTGCTTGGGCCTTTGTGAAGAAGTAGTCCAAGCCAAAAAACCTCCAGTAAAACTTTAAGACAGGAAAACACGGCTTATGTGGAACATATTTGCAGCTATACAAAAAAATATCTAAATAAATGATCAGAAATACACTGACTGTACCCAAGAAAAGGGATGATAGGGATGATATCCACTGTACTCCAATTTAAAATTTCCAAGATTAATGAAAGCGCCCTCCAGAATCACACCATCAACAACCACACCTTAGACAGGAAACATTACACTGTTGTGTTTACAATGTAAACATGGTATCATGCAAAGAATCCTTCCTCTTTTCTAAACAGAGTGCCACAAAAATGAGATGATACTCCTCCAGGGTTTGTTCTACTATACAATAATACATTTCAACCAAAAATCCTTACAAGGAAAACTTACCTTGTTCTATCAGTTTGGCTGCAGTGTTAGTCGCTACTCTGTAAAGAGATTGAAAAAAAAAAAAAAATCATGTAGAATCTCTTCCTACAGACCACATATTCTGAGTGTAGTCAATGAGTAATGCTCATTGTAGCTGGATGTTTCATTAATAATGATAACAACAAAAATACAAGTAGATAAGCAGTCATTGGGACACAAACTGCAACTCCAAGACAACAACAACAACAAAATACACCCTGCCCAGTCTGACAATGATTTTTAGTCTTTAGCCTGTCTTCAGACTCTGTGCTTTTATCTGGATATGTCCCAAAAATGTAAACATTTCTATTCCAGACCATACTCTACAGACCAGACCTCTTTTGATCAGATTGATTATGCTACAGGAAGACAAACAAACAAATGCATGCACGCACTCCTATATCCTAATGAGTATAAAATATCACAGGTAACTGAAACATATGAGGTGTATGCAAACAGCATGCAACCTTATTTTATTAGGGAGGGGTGTTATTTCAAAAAAATTTGAAATCTATAAATGTTTGCATAGAATATGAAAATATACATGGAATAAACCATAGCAGGATAAATGTTGGGTCATTTGGTTCCAAAAGCCCATATGGACGGACCCAGTGAAGATATTGGGCTCAAAAATCACCAAAAATATTGACAAAAATGTCATATCTTGAGAACCGCTGCACCTAGAGACTTGAAATTTGGCACCAAATGTTGCTTGCCCCCAAGTTTATATTCAACTTCTATAGTAACAATAAGCCTATCTGGTGTTTTTTAAGAGTAATTGACAAAAAACTAATTTCAGTACATATGTTAACGATCAATTGTAACAAAATCTATGTAGTTTTTATTTCAGGAACATCAGTTGAGTATAACTGTTTTTATTTGATCAAATTTATCCTGCTATGATTTATTCCGTGTATATTTCCATATTCCATGCAAACATTTATAGATTTCCAATTTTTTTTCAGGTTCCCGGTGTCGCAGACCGAACGGTCCCCCTAAAAATTGGTCCACCCCGTCCCCACTGTGCATGCGTCATTTGCTACACCCAAAGCGATCAAAGGGAATAACGTGATTATTAACCATCAGATGATAAATTAAAATCTCTTAAATCATTGTAAAGTCAGTTTTAAGCAGAAACAACGCAATAATTCGTGAGACTCTGAAATGACGTAGGCGCAGCAGCAGCAGCAGCACGTCTGTCAGACTCAGACGTGCTGCTGCTGCGTTCTGATTGGTCCTCTGTCTTTATTATGAAATAATGCTGAATTTATGTGGAAATGATTGTTGCACAAAAGCTTCAGATATCCGTCGCTGAGATAGATGATGACTGGAGTGCAGTTTGAAGCAGAAACAAGGTTATAATTGGTGAATCGATGTTGACGCATATGCACTGAAGGCAGGGCAGACTGATTTTTAGGGGGGCCGTTTGGTCGGCGACACCTGTTCAAGGTCATCCCTGCCTGTTGTCCGTGTAACGGAGTTGTGTCAGGAAGGACATTCAGCATAAAACCTGTGCAAAAGCAACATGGAGATCCACTTTGATTCTGCTGTGGTGAACCCGAGTGAAACAAAGGAGACGCTGAAGGGACCGAATATAATGATTTAAAAAATTTTTTAAAACAATTTCAGATTATTACAGTTTTTTTTAATGGAATACTACTACTACTTCTATAAATAATAATAGTCATCATCATCCAAGTCAGAAAAACTGACAAAGTTAAAAAAAAAAAATCCAAATTTCTGCGGTTACAGCAGTTGAGTCAAAAGTTTAATAATATCCAAACTTCTGTGTGATCAGGAGAATTGATAAGAACTAGTCACTGAATCTACCAAATATCTAAATAAACTCTACTCCAGCTACTGCATATGAAACTCTGAAATTTTGGGCTCTGATAGATACAGATGAGGGCTAAGAAACTTCCTCTTTGACATACTGTCATCCTTTACCATCCATAGTAATCATAACACAGGCTAAGCAAGATGCCCGTGAAAGCGTTTTGATAAGAGCGCAGCACTGACGGCCTTCACTCAAGCATATATAAATCTACCACATGCTTTATTGGAGCCTGATGGTGTTAATATATATTTCACTCGAGTATATTGGCAGTAAATAAAGCTGCTTACTAACCCTGTACCAAGGGAGTGACCCCAGATGACAATCAGGCTGCTTCCACTGCGTGCTTTGACCCAGTTGTACAAGTAGAGGGCATCTGTGTTCAGTCCAGCTTCAGTGGGCTGCCCAGAGGAATCTCCAAACCCTGCCAGAGTTTCTCATGTTAACTCCTGCTCACTGACATAGTGCAACAATCCTCACGGCCACAAGGTGGCAGTGTCTCAGAAGAAAAGACTGACCAGAATTCCACTGAACCACTGTCTTTTTGACTGCATTATTAACAACCAAACAAGCACAATTACACTTGTGTGCGACTGCACGGCTGCAAATATTAAAGCAACGTAAAATATTCTTATTGCATCTGCTAATGAATGTGAAATGTAGACACGAGGCAAACACATTCAATAAATCCTCATTTGCACCAACCTCTGTAGTCTGGCACCAACACATGACAACCAATTGCACTTAATACCTGTTGACACATTATATTTAATTGTCATTAATATGGCTATGAAGATGTTGATATTGCTATTAGGCATTCAAAAAAATTAACATGCTTTTACTCACTTTTGCCACTCCCACTCGATGAGGAGCTGCCCTGTTTGAAAGATTCACAAATAACAGAGCTACCAATACTAAAAAGCGACAGATGTGCGACAGGTGTGCAAGTTCTACATTCTGCTCCTTCTACAGCCAATACACATGCATTATTTATCATACCTTGAGTTCGTATTCCCATGAAGATATATGAAAACTGGACTTCCATCTCCTAAAGATTTCTGGTACCATGCCAAGTCCTTCCCTTGTGCCTCTTTCCACCGGCTTTCAGGGACGGTGTGCCTTAAACAGTTCATAACAACACAGCCACTTGGAGACATAAGTGATAATTAAAAAGGATAGATACTGACCTTTATCTTAGCCTTTCACAACTAACTTCAAGAAATGAAATCTTGAACTGACCATACACCGAGGGAGATCCCTTCCTCTGGTGTTAAGTACATGTTGGTGGTGTGATTAAGGGAGAAATCAGCAGGTCGGCTGAGGTCCACAAAGAATGGCAACTTGACTGCAAACACACAAAGAAGGGAAATTAACCATAAGTAACCTTATACATACAAAAACTGTGCATATGGTGCTGTGCAAAAGTCTTAAGTATGATACCGTGTCTGTATGTGGGATGTGAGTTTTCCCCTCCAGTAACCGGACAAATTACATAGAATTTTGTCTTATCAAAAAGTAGTATCTGTGTAATATGGGTAATGAGGAGGAGTGTGGGTGAGACCCTACAACCTGGACAACACAAATAAAACTTGAACATCGACAAGCTCAGCTAACAGGCTAACCTCAGTTTGGGTGTTTGTCAAATCATATTTTGGGGGAATGAGCAGTGGTTCTTATAATGATTGATGTGGTCATTGAAAATTAGGACCTGCTCATTTCCTAAGTAATTGTGCATCTCCACACTGGCCTGGGGATGCTTCAGGATCCCTCAGTCAGAGGTGGTCAATGTGGCCCAGGAAAGGGAAGTCTGGGGTCCCATGCTGGACGTGTTGCCCCCGCAGCCCGATCCTGGATAAGCGGTTGAAGATGCGTGAGTGAGTGAGTGGGTAATTGTGTATTAATGTGACGTAACATCTTTAAACTACCAGTAACTGCTACTGAAGTTAAGATCTAACTTCATGAGGCTACCAACAGACGATAAAGGTAAGTAATGTCTCAGAAAGGAGTACCAGGGAAATCTAGGACCCTCAAAATGCGACACGCCCATACAGATGGATGGACGGACAGACTGAGTCCATTTCAATGGTCTCCCTTATTTCATGGCTGGGGGGCAAAAAGTAATCAAGTCTCATATATACACAATGCAAATGTTATATTCCATTTAAAAAATATTAACTATGACCAACAGAAAAAAAGGTATGTTTTTAGATGAGATTTAAAAGATTTGTGTTTCTTGCATCCCCTAGTAGATTATTCCAGAAGACTACAGTGTAGAAAGAAAAAGCTGCTGACTGGACGAGAAACACATGACCTCCACTCGCACAACACTCAAGAGCATGACTGAAGGTCGGGCTTGTTATTCATTTATTTTTGTTAATTGGTTGTTTGGGATATGGTTAGAGGAGATCATGTGTTTTCAGTCTAAAAAGTGCAGCTCCACCATCACCATTTTCTGAAGCCACACATGTAAAAGCTAATTTTAAGCGTTATCTTGACAAGACTCTAGCTTTATGTATGACCAGTCAATAAAAAAGAGGGAGTGCTGCACTGGGTCAAAAAAGTGAAAGTTGATCATATAAAAAAATAAATAAATAACAACAACAAAAAAAATCTGGTGCTCTTTAAGGATAAGGCTAAGCAGAATTAAAAAAAATAACACAATGCTAAACTACCCTGGGCAAATGAGAACACTATCAAAGAAAGAGTGTATAGAAATAATGTGACCTTTTGTCCCCTTAGAATAGGTCAAGGTCTGTGTCCCAAGACTGCTCCCTGTGAATTTGAAGACCCTGGCAGTAACAGGATAGGACATATTTGGCCATCGGGCATTAAGCGAAAACAATGAGTGTCTAGCTTGTTAAGAATGAAAGTAAAAAAAAATAAAAAATAAAAAATCAATGGCAGCATAGTAAAAGAATCTGAGGCAGTCAGATACATTTTGTAAATGTTGGCACACACACACACACACACACACACACACACACACACACACACACACACACACACACACACACACACACCCTTGTGCCCAATGAATAACAGTGATTATCTCATTATAATGGCACCTGTCAGTGGGTGAGATATATTAGTCAGCGAGTTAAGATTTTGTCATCAAAGTTGATGTGTTGAACCAGAACAAAACGTGGATGTTGGGAAAGTGTAGGAACACGGACCCACAACAGGGGGCGCAAATGAACGGACAATGGAGTAAGTCAAAATAACAACGCTTTACTGTTGTGAATGTGCACAACGAATACAACCAATCACAGAAATGGACAACAGTCAATTCACAAAAGTGTCGTGTGGGCAGGCTCGAAGATAGGAGACGCCTCTCCAAGGTAAGACCGGAACCACACGGCTTCCTCCGCCACAGGACCCCGGGAATACTGGAGCCGCCAAGTCCCGAACTCCCAGGTGGCCACTGCCTCCGCGTGTCGGACCTGGTACTGCTGGCGAGGAACAAAGAACAGTTAGATGGGGGCGCGTTTGCACCCAGGACTCCGAACAGCAGGAAAGTTACCTCCACCTCTCGTCGAAAAAAGAAACAGAATATCTGCTGTCCAACACACACAAGCAACAGATATTCACAGTCAGCTGAGAACGTTACCTCTCCGGTAGAAACGATATCTCGGCAATGAGGTGGAGATGCCGTCCTGCTGATATACCCCACTGATGATTGCCGTCAGCTGTCTCAGGTGATGGGTGACAGCTGTCACCGAGGCTGCTCCCGTGAGGCGGCGGCGCCCTCTGGTGCCTGGAGCCCGCACTCCAGGCAGGGCGCCCTCTGGTGGTGGTGGGCCAGCAGTACCTCCTCTTCAGCGGCCCACACAACAGTGGATGCATAAAGATTTGAGTCACTCTGAGAACGACCAAATTGTGATGGCTCAAAAAAATCACTTGCTCAGTGAACATAAAATTATGTATTTCCACCCAACTAAAATGCGTTAACTTAGCCAGAAACAATTTTGCAGAATGACCTATATTTAAATTTGTTGGGTCAACATGATGAATTTGTGTTACTGTTACCTAATTGCCATGGTTCAGGCCAACTAGATTTGAAAAGGTAAATGTAGACCTAAATGTAAATTTGTTGGGACAACAAGGTGAATTTGAGTTACTGTTAATTCAAATACCATGGTTTAGGCCAACTAGATTTGTAAGGGTAAATGTAACAAGAGGAGAAATTCACGTTATGTCAGCTCTTAAAAAACACACAAGATGGGTGCAAGTAGAGGAAAATGTTTATCAAACAGCGTGTGCAAGGATAAGCAATAATAATACTTGTAACAGTACAATAAAATAAGAAAATTAGGTAAAAATAGAATATGTATCATTATATACGAGGTCTGTTAGAAAAGTATCTGACATTATTTTTTTCAAAAACCATATGGATTTGAATCACGTGTGATTGCGTCAGACAAGCTTGAACCCTCGTGCGCATGCTTGAGTTTTTTCATGCTTGTCGGTTGCGTCATTCGCCTGTGAGCAGGCTTTGAGTGAGGTGTGGTCCACCCCTCTCGTCTATTTTTTATTGCGAATAAATGTCTGAACGATTTGGAGCTTTGCTGCATCAATTTTTTTCCAGAAACTGAGAGAGACCTCCAGGTGGACACCGTTCGAAAAATTAATATGGCTTTCAGGGACGATTTTATGGGGATTAAACAGATTACGGGGTGTTACTGCTGCTTTAAGGACGGCCCACAACTGCTGAGAGCGCGGCGCGCTCCCAGCGCAGATGGACAGGCTGACACCCCGCACAAACAACCAGATCATTTCCAACGTGAAAGCTTTGTTGATCCGGGACCTCGTCTGACTTTCACAAAAAGCCAGAAGATGTGGACATCAGCACTTTTTCCAGCACATTCCACCGTTACAGGAGTTTTTTTTTCATGGAAAAAGAAGCCGAGGGACGCACCACGGAGCCGTTCATTATGCGGGACAAAACCACCTCGGTGTTGGTCTCACAGGACGGCTTAAAGGTGGATTTCAGACGGATTCCGGTTGCTTTCCAGTCGTGTGAATATCCGATTGTGATTGTGCATGAGCTGGACATGTCAGAACATGTCCTGTGAGGCTTCATCATGGCGTTTCTTTTCACCATGCAGCTCCGCCGCGACGCGCGGAATTCCTTCGCCTTTGTTCCTCTTTCCATGGCAAAGACTCCTGTAACAGTGGAACGTGCCGTTCATTTCTAAACTGGACGCTGTCTTGATCCGTTATGTCCTCTGACTAGCACAGGAATTGTGAACTTTTTCCGGCACATTCCACCGTTATAGGAGTTTTTTTTTCATGGAAAAAGAAGCCGAGGGACGCGCCACCGTGCCACTCTTGACGCGGCACAAAACCACCTCTGTGTTGGTCTCTCAGGACGGCTTTCAGACGGATTCCGGTTGCTTTTCTGTCGTGTGAATATCCGAGAAATTGAGCTTGAGCTGGACAAGCCCCAACATGTCCTGTGAGGCTTCATCACGGCGTTTCTTTGCGCCGAGCGGCTGCACCACGACGCGCCGAACTCCTCCGCACGTCTGTCTTAATTGTGCCAAAAAAGTGCTATGTCCACGTCTTTTCACAATTCCTGTGCTAGTCAGAGGACATACCGGATCAAGACAGCGTCCAGTTTAGAAATGAACGGCACATTTCACTGTTACAGGAGTTTTTGTCATGGAAAGAGGAACAAAGGCGGAGGAATTCCGCGCGTCGCGGCGGAGCTACATGACGAAAAGAAATGCCGTGATGAAGCCTCACAGGACATGTTCTGCTCATGCACAATCACAATCGGATATTCACACGACTGGAAAGCAACCGGAATCCGTCTGAAATCCACCTTTAAGCCGTCCTGTGAGACCAACACCGAGGTGGTTTTGTCCCGCGTAATGAACGGCTCCGTGGCGCGTCCCTCGGCTTCTTTTTCCATGAAAAAAAACTCCTGTAACGGTGGAATGTGCCGGAAAAAGTGCAGATGTCCACATCATCTGCCTTTTTGTGAAAGTCAGACGAGGTCCCGGATCAACAAAGCTTTCATGTTGGAAATGATCTGGTTGTTTGTGCGGGGTGTCAGCCTGTCGATGGGGGCTGAGAGCACGCTGCGCTCTCAGCAGTTGTGGGCCGTCCTTAAAGGGGCAGTAACACCCCGTAATCTGTTTAATCCCCATAAAATCGTCCCTGAAAGCCATATTAATTTTTCGAACGGTGTCCATCTGGAGGTCTCTTACAGTTTCTGGAAAACAATTGATGCAGCAAAGATCCAAATCGTTCAGACATTTATTCGCAATAAAAAATAGACGAGAGGGGTAGACCATACCTCACTCAAAGCCTGCTCACAGGTGAATGAAGCAACCGACAAGCATGAAAAAACTCACGCATGCGCATGAGGGTTCAAGCTTGGCTGATGCAATCACACGTGATTCAAATCCATATGGTTTTTGAAAAAAATAATAAGGTCGGATACTTTTCTAACAGACCTCGTATATATACACACACACACACACAATATATATATACATATATATATACATACATACATATATATACATATATATATACACACACACATACACACACACACATACATGCACACATACACATATGCACACACGTACACACATACCTATACACATACACATATATGTACGTACATATATAAGTACATATGCATATATATACTCGTATAAACATGACTGGGATTGAAAAAGAGATAGGAGCATCTTATTTACAAGTGGAATTTAGATGTGAAAAGGTGACATTAGTGAATGGATTTGTAAACGAGTTGTTATTGCACATGATTTGTGGACATATTAATATTGCACATGATTTGTGGACATATTGCATGTGGTTATTTCACAGTGTTATTGTACAGTCTGTCAGCAGCAGGGAGGAACGACCTGCGGTATCGTGCCTTCTTGCACTGAGGGTGCCTCAGCCTGTCACTGAACGAGCTGCTCAGCTCCACTACAGTCCGGTGCAGAGGGTGAGAGGAGTTGTTTATGATGGATTTGAACTTGGCTAACACCCTCCTCTCAGCCACCTCCTCCAGAGAGTCCAGAGGACAGCCCAGGACAGAGCTGGACTTCCTGACGAGCTTAGTCAGTCTCTTTCTCTCCTGCTCTGTGCTGCCCAGGGCCCAACAGATGACAGCATAGAGGAGAGCAGAGGCTACAAAAGAGTCATAGAAGCTCTTAAGCAGAGGCCTGCTCACTCCAAAGGATCTCAGTCTCCTCAGGAGGTGGAGGCAACATGACCCACAATGGCGGAGTCATCAGAGAACTTCTGGAGATGGCAGCTGTCCGTGTTGTAGGTGAAGTCTGAGGTGTAGAGGGTGAAGAGGAAGTCCCTTCGGCTGCTTCCGTGTTTGTGCTCAGGGTCGCCACAGCAAATCTGAGGTGAATCTGTATGTTGAATTGGCACAGATTTTACATCAGATGCTCTTCATGTTGCAACTCCACATTACATGGAGAAATGTGGCAGGGGTGGGGTTTGAACCGGGGACCTTTCGTACTGAAACTAAGTGCACAAACCACTTCGCCACAACCCCTGCCCTGTAAATAGTTAGAACTACTTTTAAAATAGTACAGTTACATGTCAACTTAACTTTGCTGTGTTGGATCAACACAATTTATGCAGATCCACCGCAGATTTGCTGTGGCGACCTCAAGCACAAACAAGCGAACAGCCAAAGGGACTTACTGTTGTTTTTGTTACATTTACCCTTACAAACCTAGTTGGCCTGACCCATGGTAATTAAGTAACACTAACACAAATTCATCATGTTGACTCAACAAATTTACATTTAGGTGACTCAGCAAGGTCAGAAAACTGGTGAAGCGGTTGCAAGGTCATGGGTGGCTAAGGCTGATTGATGTTCGTGAGGAGCGAAGGCTGGCCTGTGTGGTTCGATTCAACAGAATGATCTGTTGCTAATGTCTTGGTCACAGATAGCATAGCACACCTTCAGAGTCCATGGCCTTGACGGGCCCCAAACTATTTTGTTGGCACTGACACCGTATTAGGCAGATGGTCACAATGTTATGGCTGATCAGTGTGTTCTCCTGCAACTTATAAGAAGTCATGTTGTATTTAATAAAGGTTTTTTGTGTGATCACTACCAACTGTCCTTGTGTCATGTATATGCATATCATCTATGGAGAAATCCATTTTTAATTTTTTGTTTGTTTTGTTTTTTGCCATTACAAAATGAGGGTTAACTTCATTAATGATTTGTTTGTTCACTAAAAAAGAAAACAGGTCTTTTGATTTTTGCTGGAATACGAATGTTTCAAACATGACTTTTGCTGACACAGTGAAGAAACTTCTAATGCTACAATTTCATCAAAAACCTAAAGGTGTCTTTTGCTCAGTCAAAAATTCTTGCAGGCCCATTGACTGAGTTGCCTGCTCAGTGGGATAAGGGTTTGGGCTGTCAATTCGCAGACCTGGGGTTCATTCCTGGTCATGCTACGATTTGTGTCCTTGGACAAGACACTTCAGCTGCATTGTCTCAGTCCACCCAGCTGTAAATGGGCACCAATGTTGGCTGGAGAAGTAAGCCGTTATGGACTGGCTTTCCATCCGGGGGATCGTCAACTGTCATCCGCTTCATGCTACGGTTTCTGGGGATAAGCATCAATGAGATTTTGTAGCACTTACTTGTTCTTCTACTTACGTCTGTGAGTATATACAAGTTGCTGGATTAATTGTGAGAGTATTCTCAGCATGAAAATGGTCAACAGGACCAATAAGCCTATTTTCAGCCAACGCCACCATTGGAACCTGAGAGCAGTAAAGAGACAGAGAGAGAACAAAGGGAAAGAAGACATGACATTATCACTCATCACTCATCTTCACCTGCATTTCCGGGTTCGGGTCGCTGGGGCAACAGCTCCAGCAGGGGACCCCAGACTTCCCTTTCCCGTGGCACATTGACCACATCTGAATGGGGGATCCTGAGGCGTTCCCAGGCCAGTGTGGAGATATAATCTCTCCACCTAGTCCTGTGTCTTCCCCGGGGTCTCCTCCCAGATGGACGTGCCTGGAACACCTCCCTAGGGAGGCACCCAGGAGGCATCCTTACCAGATGCCCGAACCACCTCAGCTGGCTCCTTTCAACACGAAGGAGCAGCGACTCTACTCTAAGCTCCTCATGGATAACCAAACTTCTCACCTCATCTCTAAGGGAGACACCAGCCACCCTCAATTTCAATTTATTTTCATTTATATAGCGCCAAATCACAAGAGTTGCCTCAAGGCACTTCACACAAGTAAGGTCTAAACTTACTAACCCCCAGAGCAGCAGTGGTAAGGAAAAAACCTCCCTCTGAGGAAGAAACCTCAAGCAGACCAGACTCAAAGGGGTGACCCTCTGCTTGGGCCATGCTACAGACATAAATTACAGAACACATGGATGCTTAGGGAAAAAAAAAGCCAGCAATGTGATTCATCTATAATATTCAAGACAGCAGTTACCCCGAATGCCATAGGCGTCTGGAAAACTAAGGGGGGGGGGGGGAGATCACCCCCCCCCCATGAAATTCTAAGAATATAAGTGCCCTGTGGTGCATTCTGGTGCATTCTTTGGACTACATTTGGACCTGAAACAGCAGTTAAATTTCTCTTGTGATCTCCTGCATAATGGCACAACATGTGGCTTTTGAATGCATGTTGTGCCATCCTGTCAGAGCATGTATAGACTATAACACAACAGTTTACAAATATAGCTAAAGCTTGATGAAAACTGCACAAATACTTTTACAATGTGTTTAAGACGTGTAAAATAAAAAGAAAACACACAAAGATATTGAAATTGTATGTATGTGTGTCGTGGGAGGGCACCTATTCATTTGTTCTCTGAGGGGGGGCTCACTCTCCCACACTTTGAAAACCCCTGATGTAAGTGATAATGTACAAATTTTTTCAATAATTAACATTCAGGTGCTGTTGGAGGTGAGCTCGCTTATGGAGTAAACTGCGAGCTGGAGAAGAGAGCTCTGGGGGGGCAGTGCAATGCAAGGCAGCGTGTGTCATAGCTGTGCAGCCACGCTTGCTCCTGTGGGTGACTTGGACTAACAGCTTCTGACAGCTGCACTTTCCACCTGAGGAAACCCATTTCAGCCGCTTGTATCCGTAATGTAGTTCTTTCAGTCATGAGCCAACCCTCATGACCATAGGTGAGAGTAGGAATGAAGATTGACCAGTAGCTCAAGAGCTTCACCTTTTGGCTCAGCTCCCTTTTTGTCACAACAGTACGGTAGAGCAAATGCAATACCGCCCCTGCTGCACCAATTCTCCGGCCAACCTCACACCCCTTTGTCCTCTCACTTGTGAACAAGACCCCGAGGTACTTGAACTCCTTCACTTGGGGCAAGACCATATTCCATACGCAGAGTAGGCAATCCATCAGTTTCCTGCTGGGAAATTATTTTATTATAAAATTATTAAAATTTGCTTCATGTGCAAAAACCTGACAGTTACATTAGGAAAGGTATGCTTACATACTTGTGTCTTAATTACATTAACTGCTTGTTGGTTTGGAATTTACAATAGTGTCCAGAATAATAGCAGTGCTATGTGACTAAAAAGATTAATCCAGGTTTTGAGTATATTTCCTATTGTTACATGGGAAACAAGGTACCAGTAGATTCAGTAGATTCTCACAAATCGAACAAGACCAAGCATTCATGATATGCACACTCTTAAGGCTATGAAAATGGGCTATTAGTAAAAAAAAGTAGAAAAGGGGGTGTTCACAATAATTGTAGCATGTGCTGTTGACACTACAAACTCAAGACTATTATGTTCAAACTGCTTTTTTAGCAATCCTGTGAATCACTAAACTAGTATTTAGTTGTATAACCACAGTTTTTCATGATGTCTTCACATCTGCGAGGCATTAATTTTGTTGGTGCGGAACCAAGATTTTGCATGTTTTATAGTGTGCTTGGGGTTATTGTCTTGTTGAAACACCCATTTCAAGGGCATATCCTCTTCAGCATAAGGCAACAAGACCTCTTCAAGTATTCTGACATATCCAAACTGATCCATGATACCTGGTATGCGATATATAGGACCAACACCATAGTAGGAGAAACATGCCCATATCATGCTTTTTTTTTCTTTAATATTTATTTCATTCATTTAAAAGAAAAACAGAAAAGCAAAACAAAGCACCACAATACCAGAATGAAAAGGATCAGAAAGAACAAGTCTTATGATTTCTGCCCCTTTTAACAATACAATCTTTCAATATCCAACATCATACTCAACATTATTTAACAGATTTCATTTCTTTAACTTGTCACATACCACTGACCCATTTCATAATTATGACAATTAATTAATAGATTACATCTCTGACAGGTTACATTTAAACTTAAGACACTCCAAACATTATTAACAGATTACCTTTTTTTTTACTTTCTTGCAGCCCACTGACTTATTTCATAGTTTCATACTTATTTAATACATCTAATTTAATACGTTTTTAAAATAATTTAAGCGACCTTAATTCTTTAATTTCTTTATTAAGATTGTTCCATAATTTGACACCATTTACTGCAATACTCCTTTCCTTTACTTTGGTTCTAAATCTTGTTTTTTTTTAAAGACTTCTATTCCTTTCAATTTATAACTACTTACTCTTTTTTTCAAACATATTTTGAATGTTTGTTGGTAAAGTATTTTTATTAACTTGGTACATTGTTTGTAATATTCTCAAATCGACTAAATCATGAAATTTAAGTACCCTATACTTAATAAACAATGGATTAGATGGATCTCTAAAACCACTGTTACTAATCACTTTTAAAGCTCTTTTCTGCAAAATAAATAAAGGTTGTATATAGGTTGTATATGGTGATCCCCAGATTTCTACACAATAAGTTAAATATGGGACAATCAATGAATTGTACAATGTTAATAAACCATAACTATTTAATGAATATTTTACTTTATGCAAAACAGCAATGGCTTTCGCTATTTTTCCTTTTATGTAATTTATGTGTGACTTCCATGTAAGATCGTTTCTTTTACCCTTTGTATATCCATTCCATGTATTTGTAATGACACATTATTTTTTTTCTCTCTATCATTAAACAATATAACATTTGTCTTATTAATATTTAGTGACAATCTGTTTATATCAAACCAATGTTTAACTTTTTCCAACTCTGTATTTATCACTTGTGCTACTTCCTGTATATCTGATCCAGAGTAAAACAGCGTTGTATCATCAGCAAATAAAATGCTGCCAAGCACATTGGATACATTCACAAAATCATTGATATACAAAACAAACAGTTTGGGTCCAAGTACCGATCCTTGTGGTACTCCATAAATAATGTTACACAATTCTGATTTGGTATTATTTATCTGAACAAACTGTTTTCTATTTTCTAAGTAGCTTTTTACCCACTGATGTGCAACACCTCTTATTCCATATTGTTGTAACTTGTGAAGCAATCTTGAGTGGTCTATAACATCAAAAGACTTTTTCAGGTCGATAAAAATACTTACAAAATAATAATTATTATCTATTGTTGTTGATATTTTCTCTATTAGTTCCATAATTGCCATAGCTGTTGAATGTTTTGTTCTAAATCCATACTGAGCATTATTTAAAATATGATGTTTCTCAATAAAGTTATCCAATCTTGTCACAAAAACTTTTTCCATAATTTTAGAAAACTGTGGAAGCAATGATACTGGCCTGTATGACCAGGCTTGTCCGGGTGGCGGCGGTAGAAATCGGCCAGGAGGGCCGGGTCCAGGATGAAGCTCCTCTTCACCCAGGAGCGTTCTTCGGGGCCGTACCCCTCCCAGTCCACCAAATACTGGAAGCTCCGGCCCATCCTTCGGACATCCAAGAGCCGGCGCACAGTCCAAGCCGGCTCGCCATCGATGATCCGGGCAGGAGGTGGTGCCGGACCCGGAGTACAGAGGGGTGAGGTGTGATGTGGCTTAATCCGGGACACATGGAAAACGGGATGGATCCGCAGTGAGGCCAGAAGCTGAAGCCTCACCGCGGCTGGACTGATGACCTTGAGGATTTTAAATGGACCGATGTACCGATCCTGCAGTTTAGGTGAGATCACTTGGAGGGGAATGTCCTTTGTTGACAACCACACTTCCTGCCCTGGCCGATACGTAGGGGCCGGGGTCCGCCGACGGTCTGCATGGGCTTTCGTCCTCATCCGGGCCCTCAGCAAAGCAGAACGGGCGGCACGCCACACCCGACGGCACTTCCGCAGGTGGGCCTGGACCGAGGGCACACCGACCTCTCCCTCAACCACTGGAAACAAAGGAGGCTGGTACCCCAGACACACCTCAAAAGGGGAGAGGCCGGTGGCTGACGACACCTGGCTGTTATGGGCATACTCGATCCAGGCCAAATGGGTACTCCAGGCCGCCGGGTGCGCGGCCGTCACGCAACGCAGGGCCTGTTCCACCTCCTGATTGGCCCGTTCTGCTTGCCCGTTGGTCTGGGGATGATACCCGGATGAGAGACTCACCGTGGCCCCCAGTTCCCGGCAGAAGCTCCTCCAGACTTGCGAGGAGAACTGGGGACCGCGATCGGAGACGATGTCTGTTGGAATCCCATGCAGCCGGACGACGTGGTGGACCAGGAGGTCCGCTGTCTCCTGGGCAGTCGGGAGCTTCGGGAGGGCCACGAAGTGGGCCGCCTTGGAGAACCGGTCCACTATCGTGAGGATGGTGGTGTTGCCCTGGGACGGTGGGAGGCCCGTGACAAAATCCAGGCCGATGTGGGACCAGGGGCGATGAGGCACGGGTAGCGGCTGGAGCAGTCCCGACGCCCTGCGATGATCAGCCTTGCCCCTGGCGCAGGTGGTGCAGGCCTGGATATAATCCCGGACGTCGGCCTCTAGGGACGCCCACCAGAAGCGCTGCCGGACAACTGCCACGGTTCTTCGCACCCCTGGATGACAGGAGAGCTTGGAGCCGTGACAGAAGTCCAGGACTGCAGCCCTAGCCTCTGGTGGGACGTAGAGTCTGTTCTTCGGCCGAGTTCCGGGGTCCGGGCTTCGTGCCAGGGCCTCCCGGACGGTTCTCTCTACGTCCCAGGTGAGGGTGGCCACGATAGTGGACTCCGGGATGATGGGTTCCGGTGGATCCGACAACTCCGCTTTGTCTTCATCTTCATGTACCCGGGACAAGGCATCCGATCTCTGGTTTTTGGTCCCGGGACGGTAGGTGATCCGGAAGTCAAAACGGCCGAAGAACAGTGACCAGCGGGCTTGCCTGGGGTTCAGCCGCTTGGCGGTCCTGATATACTCCAGGTTCCGGTGGTCAGTGAAAACCGTGAATGGCACGGACGTTCCCTCCAACAGATGTCTCCACTCTTCAAGAGCCTCTTTCACCGCAAGGAGTTCTCGATTGCCGACGTCATAGTTCCGTTCGGCCGGGGTCAACCTGCGGGAAAAATAGGCACACGGGTGAAGGACCTTATCGATCTTCCCGCTCTGGGAAAGCACAGCTCCTATCCCTGAGTCCGAGGCGTCCACTTCAACCACTAACTGGCGACTAGGATCGGGCTGCACCAGAACGGGTGCAGACGAGAAGCGCTGTTTCAACTCCTTGAACGCGGCATCGCAACGATCCGACCAGGTGAAGGGGACTTTTGGTGAGGTCAGGGCTGTCAGGGGGCTAACTACCTGACTGTAGCCCTTAATGAACCTCCTGTAGAAATTAGCAAAGCCGAGGAACTGTTGCAGCTTCCTACGGCTGGTGGGTTGGGGCCAGTCTCTCACCGCCGCGACCTTGGCCGGATCAGGAGCGACGGAGTTAGGGGAGATGATAAACCCCAGGAAGGACAAAGAAGTGCGGTGGAACTCGCACTTCTCGCCCTTCACAAACAGCCGGTTCTCTAACAACCGCTGCAGGACCTGACGTACATGCCGGACATGGGTCTCAGGATCCGGAGAAAAGATGAGTATATCGTCCAGATATACGAAGACGAATCGGTGCAGGAAATCCCGCAAGACATCATTAACCAATGCTTGGAACGTCGCGGGGGCGTTTGTAAGACCGAACGGCATGACCCGGTACTCAAAGTGACCTAAGAGGGTGTTAAATGCCGTCTTCCACTCGTCTCCCTTCCGGATCCGAACCAGGTGATACGCATTTCTAAGATCCAGCTTAGTGAACATTTGGGCTCCATGCAGGGGCGTGAACACTGAATCCAACAAGGGCAATGGGTATCGGTTACGAACCGTGATTTCGTTCAGCCCCCTGTAATCAATGCATGGACGTAGTCCGCCATCCTTTTTCCCCACAAAAAAGAAACCTGCACCCATCGGGGAGGTGGAATTCCGGATCAACCTGGCAGCTAAAGAGTCCCGGATGTAGGTCTCCATTGATTCGCGCTCAGGTCATGAGAGGTTGTACAGCCTGCTGGACGGAAACTCAACGCCTGGAACCAAATCAATGGCACAATCGTACGGGCGATGCGGGGGAAGGGTGAGCGCCAGATCCTTGCTGAACACGTCCACAAGGTCATGGTACTGCACCGGCACTGTCCCGAGATTGGGCGGGGCTCTGACCTCCTCCTTAGCCTGGGAACCGGGAGGAACCAAGGAACCTAAACATACCCGATGGCAGGTCTCGCTCCACTGAACCACTACCCCGGACGGCCAATCGATCCGGGGATTGTGTTTTAACATCCAGGGGAACCCTAGAATCACGCGGGAGGTGGCAGGAGTCACAAAAAACTCGATTTCCTCCCGGTGGTGACCTGACACCACCAGAGTTACTGGAGGTGTCTTATGTGTGATTAAAGGGAGTAGGGAGCCATCTAGTGCCCGTACTTGCACAGGTGAAGTAAGTGCCACCAGAGGGAGCCCTGCCTCCCTGGCCCATTTGCTGTCTAGCAAATTCCCTTCAGAGCCCGTGTCCACCAGTGCTGGGGCCTGAAGGGTTAAATCCTCATAAAGGATTGTAACCGGGAGTCGTGTGGCAATATGGGTGTGTCCCACGTGAATGTCTTGGCCCGCCCCTAGCCCAGTTTCTAGGGGCGGGCGTTGGTGTTTAACCGCTCGGGGCAGTCCCTCACTTGATGCTCTATCGAGCCACAAACAAAGCACGCTCCGCGGACCAGCCTCCTCTGTCTATCCGGTGGTCTGAATGTGGCCCTGCTCGTGTCCATAGCTTCATCAGCAGGAGGAGCTGTAACCACACGGAGCGAAGAGGCCGTGGAGCGTGGGGAGGGCGGAGCTCGGTTGGAACCGGAAGGGAGAGGGACGGCGCGTGCCCGGCCACGACCTTCGTCTCGTTCCCGACGGCGTTCTTCTAACCGATTGTCTAATCGTATAACCAGATCAATAAGCCCGTATAAATCCCGCGGTTCGTCCTTAGCCACCAGGTGCTCCTTCAGGACCAACAACAGTCCGTTTACGAAGGCGGCACGGAGGGCAGTGCTATTCCAACCGGACCTCGCCGCCGCGATGCGGAAGTCGACTGCATAAGCAGCTGCGCTCCGGCGCCCCTGTCTCATTGACAGCAGCACGGCTGAAGCGGTCTCTCCTCTATTTGGGTGATCGAACACTGTTCTGAACTCCCTCACAAACCCATCATATGTCTGAAGGAGCCGTGAATTTTGCTCCCAGAGCGCTGTAGCCCAAGCGCGTGCCTCACCGCGAAGCAGTGTTATAACATAAGCTATCTTGCTAGCATCAGTCGCGTACATGACGGGACATTGTGCGAAGACGAGTGAACACTGCATAAGAAAGTCCGCGCACATCTCCACACAACCCCCGTACGGCTCTGGAGGGCTTATGTATGCTTCAGGGGAAGGTGGGAGGGGTCGTTGAACGACCTGTGGAATGTCAACGTTGCGCACAGGATCGACAGGAGGGAGAGCCGCAGCAGCGCCCTGAGGGCGCGCTTCCACCTGAGCGGCGAGAGCCTCCACCCTGCGGTTAAGGAGGACATTCTGCTCGGTCATTAGATCCAACCGAGCCGTAAAGGCAGTGAGGATTCGCTGCAACTCACCGATCATTCCTCCTGCAGACGCCTGTGCGCCCTGTTCTTCCATTGGCCGTTCAACAGCCGGTTGACGCCCCTCGGGGTCCATGACGTTGGCCGAGATATCCTGTTGTGAAAGTGTAGGAACACGGACCCACAACAGGGGGCGCAAATGAACGGACAATGGAGGAAGTCAAATAACAACACTTTACTGTTGTGAAGAAGCACAACCAACACGGCGAATTACAATTGTAGACAAGTAGTCAATTCACAAAAAATGTGTCACGTGGGCAGGCTCGAAGATAAGAGACGTCCGTCCAAAGCAGAACCGGAACCACACGATTTCCTCCGCCACCGAACCCCGGGAATACTGGAGCCGCCAAGTCCCGAACACCCAGGTGGCCACTGCCTCCGCTTGTCAGATCTGGTACTGCTGGCGAGGAACAAAAACAGTTAGATGTGGGTGCGTGTGCACCCAGCAACACGTATGGTGGGGAAAACCACCTCCACCTCTCGTCGAAAAAAGAAACAGAATATCTGCTGTCCAACACACACAAGCAACAGATATTCACAGTCAGCTGAGAACGTTACCTCCTTGGTAGAGCGATATCTCGGCAAAGAGGTGGAGATGTCGTCTTGCTGATATACCACTGAAGATCAGATGATTGGTGACAGCTGTCGTAGGTGATAAGTGACAGCTGTCACCCCGGCTGCTCCTGTGAGGCGGCAGCGCCCTCTGGTGCCTGGAGCCCGCACTCCAGGCAGGGTGCCCTCTGGTGGTGGTGGGCCAGCAGTACCTCCTCTTCAGCGGCCCACACAACACTGTAATTAGAAAAATTATGTTTGTCTCCATTTTTATATAATGGGACTACCTTAGCAATTTTCATTTCATATGGAAAAATCCCAGTTGACAGAGACAGATTACAAATATAAGTAAATGGTTCAATAACAATTTCTATTATGCTTTTTACAGTCATGTCTAAATCTTCATGGTCAGTTGATCTTTTGCTTACAGTTTTTTACAATATTTCTTATTTCTACATTGTCCAGGAAAATACTATTGACCGTATTTACCAATGTACGTATTTTATCTTCTATTATTAGTTTATTTCCCACCAGACTTGATCCTACATTTGAAAAATAATCATTAAACCCATTTGCAACTTCTTTTATATCATATATCTCTTTATTTTCCTTAAAGTAATTTGGAATAGTTGCTTTCGCTCCATCACTATCAATCACACTTTTTATAATTCCCCATGTTACCCTCATATTATCTTTACTCTTATTTAGTTGTTCACTGTAATAATCTTTTTTTGTTTCCTAATTATTGTTAATAGTTTATTTTTATATTTTTTGTATTTATGTTCTGATTCCTTTGTTTGCAATTTTAAAAAGCACCTGTATAAATAGTTTTTCTTTGCACAAGCATTTTTATTCCCTTTGTCAGCCATGGTTTATTTACTCCTCTCTTACTAATTTCAATTAATTTACAATTTTTATTGTATGATTTCATCAATATTTTCATAAATGAGTTATATACTACATTAACATCACTGACAAACTTCTTCCCAATTTTGATTTTTAAGGTCATATTTTAATGCCTCTAAGGCTTTTACTGACTTATCTCTTTTAAAGTTTATAACAGTTTTTTTGTTGTACCTATTTTTATATTTAAATATTGAAAAAATTGGTAAATGATCACTAATATCTGTCATGAAGATCCCATTCTTGATCATTTCATCTGCTCTGTTTGTAAATATATTATCGATTACCGTGTAATTCTGGTTGGTTTTGTTATCAAGGGGAATAACCCCAAACTATACATTGAATTCACAAAATCACTTAATCTTTGGCAACTTGAGCTTTCTATGTTAATGTTAAAGTCCCCACACATAAAAAGCGTTTTGTTTTTAATTTGATGGAATAATTTGATTATTTTATCTGTAAATTTCACAACACAAGAATCTGGTGCTCTGTATACACAACTGATTAGAATATTCTTAGATGTTTCATGTACAAGTTCCACTGTTACAATTTCTATGACATCACTCATACTTGTCATTTCTTCAACAATTGTACACATCAGATCTGTTTTTGTATGCAGAGCAATACCACCGCCTTTTGTATATCTTCTGTTTACAAAATACAGCTCATATCCCTCCATTTGAACTTCATCCATGAGATCATCTTTAAGCCAAGATTCAGTGATTGCAACAATACTAAATCTATTTTTAAACTGATTTAAATAATCTTTTATTTGTGACATTTTACAATACAAGCTTCGGCTGTTTATATGTATGAGTGACAGGGTATCTTCTGCAATTTTTTCACTATTCAGCTGTTCTACTGTATAATACTCACAACCAATTGTTTTTAACTCAAATATACTTTCATCAATATTAGTGTCTATGTCATATATTTTATCATCTGTTTCCATGTCTGATCTGATTTTTCGTTGGTCCAATTACCAACAGACGTCATATTTGATTGTCTATTCAGGTCTGTATTTCGTAAGGTCCTCCATGTTTTTGATTTGTATACCGTTTGTTCCTTCTTTTACTCTAATCCACACCCTACAATTCCAGACCCATGTAGCAACAATATGTTTCTGTTTTCCTTAGTAGTCTTGCTTCCCTAGCAATATCTGCATTTTTTTTCGTTAGATGCTCATTTATATAGACACTCGTTCCTTTCAAATTCTTTGCCTGTCTTAATAACTCATTTTTATATTTTCTGCTTGTAAATCGTATAACAATGTTAGATAGTTTATTTTTTCTATCTTTAGTTGGAATAGTATAACAGTCTGATATCGTGTCTTGATGGATGACAACACCTTTTTGATATAAAAAGTTTGTAACTTGTTGTTCCAATGATTGTCGTTCTTCAGGTGGTGCGTCCTCCCCACTAGCCCCACCAGAATCCACCACCCTTGCATATGTCCAATGTTTTGTTTCTAGTCCAGATATTATAACATCATCTTTTCTAGTGAATTGTTCAAGTTCATCTACACGTTGCTCAAGTTTCTTAATGATCTTGTCCTTCTCTTTAACCAGATTTTGGAGTTCTTTAATCTCCACCATCAGTTTGTCTAAATTAGACATGTCTTTTGATATACGGTTTAATGAGGTCTTCATCTCCTCTATATCTTCCTCGAGTTTATCTGTTTTCCTGGGTGGTGCCATGCCGACTATCGTGGCTCAGTATGGCCACTATTGATTACAAAAACAATTCTCACCAGTAGCCTCCACCACCACAGGTCCGGTAGCCGCAAACCAACCCTCCCCGTTGCCAACCTCGTTCACAGCTTGCACCACCATGCTTCACTGTCTTCACTGTGAACTGTGGCTTGAATTCAGAGTTTGGGGGTCGTCTCACAAACTGTCTGCAGCCCTTGGACACAAAAAGAACAATTTTACTCTCATGAGTCCACAAAATAGTCCTCCATTTCTCTTTAGTCCAGTTGATGTGTTCTTTGGCAAATTGTAACCTCTTCTGCACATATCTTTTATTTAACAGAGGGACTTTGCGGGGGATTCTTGCAAATAAATTAGCTTCACACAGGCATCTTCTGTTACAGCACTTCCAGGTAACTCCAGACTGTCTTTGATCATCCTGGAGATGATCAATGGGTGAGCCTTTGCCATTCTGGTTATTCTTCTATCCAGTTTGATGGTTGTTTTCCATTTTCTTCCACGCATGTCTGGTTTTTTTGTCCATTTTAAAGCATTGGAGATCATTGTAGATGAACAGCCTATAATTTTTTGCACCTGCGTATAGGTTTTCCCCTCTCCAGTCAACTTTTTTAATCAAACTACACTGTTCTTCTGAACAATGTCTTGAACGTCCCATTTTCCTCAGGCTTTCAAAGAGAAAAGCATGTTCAACAGGTGCTGGCTTCATCCTTAAATAGGGGACACCTGATTCACACCTGTTTGTTCCACAAAATTGACGAACTCACTGACTGAATGCCACACTACTATTATTGTGAACACCCCCTTTTCAACTTTTTTTTTACTATAGCCCAGTTTCATAGCCTTAAGAGTGTGCATATCATGAATGCTTGGTCTTGTTGGATTTGTGAGAATCTACTGGTACCTTGTTTCCCATGTAACAATAAGAAAAATATTCAAAACCTGGATTAATCTTTTTAGTCACATAACACTACTATTATTCTGAACACTACTGTACACAGGTGTCTCCACAGACAACACTCATTCATCGATGAATGTCCACAGGTGCACAACTCTCCACCATGGTGAATTCAATAACGACAAATTGTTTCAAATGCAATTTCATGTACATTGACGTTTTTTTGTACATCACCATTAACTGTGCACGTTACATCGAAGGCAATTCTATGCATGCCTGAAATCGCAGGCAAAAACCTTTGTTGTTTATCTATTTCACTTTCATATCTTTTTTTATTGAAATATGAGGTCTGTTAGAAAAAGTATCTGACCTTATTATTTTTTAAAAAAAACCATATGGATTTGAATCACGTGTGATTGCGTCAGACAAGCTTGAACCCTTGTGTGCATGCGTGAGTTTTTTTCATGCCTGTCGGTTGCGTCATTCGCCTGTGAGCAGGCTTTGAGTGAGGTGTGGTCCACCCCTCTCGTCTATTTTTTATTGCGAATAAATGTCTGAACGATTTGGAGCTTTGCTGCATCAATTTTTTTCCAGAAACTGTGAGAGACCTCCAGGTGGACACCGTTCGAAAAATTAATATGGCTTTCAGGGACGATTTTATGGGAATTAAACAGATTACGGGGTGTTACTGTCGCTTTAAGGACGACCCACAACTGCTGAGAGCGCGGCACGCTCCCAGCCCCCATGGACAGGCTGACACCCCGCTGGAACAACCAGATCATTTCCAACGTGAAAGCTTTGTTGATCTGGGACCCTCATCTGACTTTCACAAAAAGGCAGAAGATGTGGACATCAGCACTTTTTCCGGCACATTCCACTGTTACAGGAGTTTTTTTCATGGAAAGAAAAGCGGAGGGATGCGCCATGGCTCCGTTCATTACGCGGGACAAAACCACCTTCGTGTTGGTCTCTCAGGACGGCTTTCAGGTGGATTTCAGACGGATTCCGGTTGCTTTCCAGTCGTGTGAATATCCGATTGTGATTGTGCATGAGCTGGACATGCCAGAACATGTCCCGTGAGGCTCATCACGGCATTGCTTTGCGCCGAGCGGCTTCTTTTTCCATGACAAAAACTCTTGTAACAGTGAATGTGCCGTTCATTTTTAAACTGGACGCTGTCTTGATCCGGTATGTCATCTGACTAGCACAGGAATTGTGAAAAGACGTGGACATCAGCACTTTTCCGGCACATTAAGACAGACGCGCGGAGGAGTTCCGCGCGTCGCGGTGCAGGCCGCTCGGCGCAAAGCAACGCTGTGATGAAGCCTCACGGGACATGTTCTGGCATGTCCAGCTCATGCACAATCACAATCGAATATTCACACGACTGGAAAGCAACCGGAATCCGTCTGAAATCCACCTGAAAGCCGTCCTGAGAGGACCAACACCGAGGTGGTTTTGTCCCGCGTAATGAACGGCTCCGTGGCACGTCCCTCCGCTTTTCTTCCATGAAAAAAACTCCTGTAACGGTGGAATGTGCCGGAAAAAGTGCTGATGTCCACATCTTCTGCCTTTTTGTGAAAGTCAGACGAGGTCCCGGATCACCACAGCTTTCACGTTGGAAATGATCTGGTTGTTCCAGCGGGGTGTCAGCCTGTCGATGGGGGCTGGGAGCGGCGCCGCGCTCTCAGCAGTTGTGGGCCATCCTTAAAGCGGCAGTAACACCCCGTAATCTGTTTAATCCCCAATAAAATCGTCCCTGAAAGCCATATTAATTTTTCAAACGGTGTCCACCTGGAGGTCTCTCACAGTTTCTGGAAAAAAATTGATGCAGCAAAGCTCCAAATCATTCAGACATTTTTTCGCAATAAAAAATAGACGAGAGGGTGGACCACACCTCACTCAAAGCCTGCTCACAGGCGAATGACGCAACCGACAGGCATGAAAAAACTCACGCATGCGCACAAGGGTTCAAGCTTGTCTGACGCAATCACACGTGATTCAAATCCATATGGTTTTTTAAAAAATAATAAGGTCGGATACTTTTCTAACAGACCTCGTAATTGGGCACTGTAGTCTCGTTTAAGGGTCGGCGATAAAGTGGTTAAATGAAAGGGCATATGACACAAAAATTGTACCTCCACTGACAGCCCCATAATCATTATTCACATTAAACCTCGCTAAAACTTACCGACACAACCTCTCCCATTTGCCTCGTCTTCCATTCTCCACTGGGAACCAAAAAAAAAAAAAAAACCTGCACTTTTCACACTGCTTCAGTGACTGCAGCTAAGAACAAAACAGTACACCATCTTTCCATGTGAAGTGATGCTGTGTTTGTCTTGCACAATGGCAGGATGTGGTCAAATCCCGCAATATCACGCAGAGGTTCAAACGACACTGGTGCTGCCCCATTGCATTGGAGGCAGAAACCATTCAGCTGCTCCTCGGAAATTCCTCTGTGCAGTTTTTTCATACAAGAAAATTTTGCCCAAAATATTTCCAGGCCAACTACAAGTTACATGAAACACAAAACAAGTGGTTTAAAAAAAAAAGAAAAAAGAAAAGGAAGCCTATTTCCATGTCAATTTAAGGAAAAGTGATAAGGTGCCTGTCAGCTTAAAAAACAAACAAACAGGTGCATGTGTGGCAGTTTCTGCCACTAAAGTACTGATGTGGCAGCAACTTGAACACACACTGCAGGCCAGATCAGAGTGTGTTTTTCAGATACTGCGCCATTGGCATGCACAGCTGCAGCATTACCATGGAAGCACAGATATGAGAGAGGAGAGCAGGATGAATAATCTCGTCAAGAAAACAGGTTCTGTCATTACTTGAGTCACTGTTGACTCCCTAGAGACAATAGCAGAAAAGAGATCATTCACACTATTAGCAGTTATGGATAATGAATCCCGCCCCCTCCATTAAGGCTCTAATCAGCCAGAAGAGTGCTTTTAGTCAAAGCTGATTTCGACTTGATCACAGATAACGTACAAGAGGTCATTTCTTCCCACTGTAATAAGACTGTCAGCTTGTCTCCCCTGGAAGTCACGCACATATCGTACTTTATACTTCACTTCATGTTATTTCTCTTGTCAATCCATTTGAGACTCTATCCTCAAGTACTACCTTTGGAGTTTCTTCATTCAACAACTTTTCAGAGTACTCATTCCATCTACTTTTGATCTTATCAGAATTACTATTAACACCTTGCTCATCTTTCATCTGCCTAATCTGACTCAAATCCTTCCTTGCCTGATCTCTAACCTTCACTACCCTCAAATTCTTTCCCTCTCCCTGTTCCAGTTCTTAAGATCCCTCCTCCAATGTAAATGCCTTTCCCTACTGTTCTATTTGCCATTCTTCCTCCTTGGTGTGTTTTCCACAGCAGATATCTTCCTGCCCATTTTCCTGCAATTGATATGACTCATTCAGTATGTGAGGATTATCCTTTGTTTTCAAACACTGCTTGTATGTCTGAGTATGTGTCAAACTTGAATGCATATGTTACAGTCTCCTGCTTCTGGTCAGATAAACCTGACCTCAGTGACCTCTGTAATCAGACTACGGTGACAGAAAATAGACAAAATTAAATTCAGATACCCTTTCAGAAAAGTTACAGACCCCAGCATGAGTGTCAAAGCTATGCTTATGCAAAACAAAGTGGAAAAAGCACACATCAAACAAATGACATTAAGATACATTGCTCACAGATGGCAGGGAAAAATATCTCTCCCTTAAAACCCCTTAACGCCTGAATTTATATAGCTGTATATAAAAAAATGTTTTGTGTGTGTTTTTGCCTTTAGGTAGATGGTAAATAAGAAGAAATTCGATTATCTCAACCAAGCCCTTGACCTGGTCAAGACCAACGCTTGGCTGTATGACTTTTTCCCTGACCTGGAAAATCTGGATGAGTTTTTTGCTGTCGAGAAACTACCAGCCTGGATAGGACAGCCTGAAGACCACCTGGCGTCAAGCCTCCCACACACTGACAGTGAATCTGAGTGGGAGGACATTGATGACGATGTGTCTTCTGAGGCTGAAGGTCAGGCGCTTCAGGACACGCCTACTCTCCTGTTCAAAATTCAAGACTTATATTTTGAATATCAGGACTGCCCCAGTCAGCGGAGCAGATAGCTTATTTTCTCAGAGTTGGATCAGATCTTTTTTGCTGAGCCTGAACTATTATCCACATTTCCAGAGTTAAGAGACATAAAGACGCATTTTAAGCAGGGTTGGGTCCCTCCTTGTATAGAAGACCCAATGGATTTTCTGTTTGAGTCCGAGATAACTACTGCCTGCAGGGAGGAACCGCGCATAATCACGCTCTCTGACGCCGCCATCACTTTCAATGGGCATGCAGTAACACAGAAACCAGCCTCAGCTCTCCTACCTGCAATTCCAGATGTGCAGCCTCTGAGACCGATCCAGCCCCAGGTACCTCCAGTTCTGCTCCTCGGCGTTCCACAGTACCAGAACCGATTTCCCAGCAGAGTTCCACGCAGAAATCAGCGCACCGTCTTCCTCCGCCAGCTGCTGCCGGCTCCGATCAGCTCTGCGCCCCGAAAGACCGAAGCTCCAATTTGCTGGAAAACCTTGGTGGTGAAAAGTTCTTTGGGACCGTCGACTCCATGTCCAGTTCCTGTACCACATCGCCGAGCCATCAGGAAGGTCCATGTCGTTGCCGCAAATAGCAGTGCGCGAGCTCGGAGACCCAGCAATGGCACCTGTGGAGCCAGCAGTTAGGCTGTCATCACTCAGTCAGACGGCACAGTTCCATTCCGTTCCACCGACCAGGTATCAGTAGTACCATGACGACGAGCACAGCCGCCGTTTCTGCCCCAGCGCACACGCCGGTGGAGGCATTGGGTGAGAACGCTCCACGGCGTACAACAATGATGATGTCATCAGAACCACTTCCTCAGCCCTCCCTGAAGCTTTTCCCTCAAGCCACGTCCATGACGCCTGCCTCACAATCAATGAAGAGCAAATCACCTGGATCAGCTCCTTTATTGACATCTGCCAGTTCCACCTCTGCACGCTCTGCAGTAGATACAACAGCGGCGGCTCCAGAGGGGGGTCCTTGCATGCACAGTGCAGCTGTCTCAGTGCTTCAGCAGCCTGCTCCAGTGTCCGTTGTGCATGCAACCACAGAAAACTGTGACTGTGGGTCAGGTAGTAACTTCACCAGTTTTTTCTGGGTTATGCAATCTGTGTTCTTGCTTGTGATGCTGTGGAATGTTTCTTAAAAGCTCTATATCAGAATCTGAGACAATTTCATGTATGCTCTTTACGAAGCTAAACTGTGCTATTTGTGTTATGAGGAGCTGCAATTGTATTCCTGTTACGGGTCCTCCCCAGAAAGGAGTTGTAGTCTTGTGAGTGTTGACTCTATATATGCAGCAACTAAGTCCCTGTTTTGGTTTCTCTTTCCGGACGTTGTTTGAATTTTCCTGGGCACGTCCGCTATTCTTCACTTCTTTTGGGAAATGTAGCTCTCAGGTTTAGCTTCGTTGGTCAATAGGATTTCCTTTCCATGGCCAAGTAACAATCATGTACTTGGGAGGAGACTTGCTATGTTTTTCACTTAAGCATCTAAGGGCTTCATGTAAAATTATTCTTAAAATATGATGATCTTGTGCTTATTGTTGACATACGTTCGTCTATCCTTCAGGCCCTCTTCAAACATTGATTGTCATGTTGTAAAATTTAATTCCACCAATACCACTGCAGCCTCCATTCCTTGGTTCCCGAATTGTTTTTTCTGTTCTGATTGTGTTTTGGATTTTTCTCATGACATTAGTTCTTTTTTGAATGAAAAATTTTCATGGCAAGCTCGATCTCTGGTGAGGTTCCTCCTCTTTGGTTGGGAACGGTGTCGTGGACCAATTTCAGGTTTTAGATAGGGCACCTATATGCCACATGGGAACTTTTTTTTTGACACGCCTTGATGCTCTTATTGACTCTGTTAAGCCCCTACTGTGTATGCTGAATCTCTGGTTCCCAAACTCGTTGGATTGGTCGAATTTCTGGCATTGGTTTTTGAACGCTGATTGGAATTTTTCCACTTGTGGACTGTCCGCGATGTTCGGGGCTCTGCTGCTTTGTCTGGTTCTGTGGACTCCCCGTTTGTTCCTCCTCCCCTTTGGGTGGCTTGGTCTTCCTGTATGTGTTCCCAGGGGCACCGACCTTGACCCAGCTCTGCAGGGCTCCGCTGACTCCACCGCGATGTCCGGTCACCCCAAGCCGGTCAGGTGCTTTGATAGACCTCATGGCTGCGCTCCTGCTCGTGTTGCCTGTCCTGTTTTCCGCCCTAGTTGTCACCCGTTCGGGCCCATGCCTTCGAGTTTCCGAATTATTGTTGTTGGGCTTCCGCGTACCACCGTCCGGCTCATGGACAGTTTTTGTGGTGTTCTGCCTGGTTTTCATGGCCTTGTGGCCCACCTCCGTTCCCCCACCTGCCCGCCCAATTTTCGGGGTGTGTGCGGGGTTGTGGGGGGGGGGGGGGGAGTTGTTTTGGCAGCCTTCGGGGGGTCGGCCTGCCTTGGAGGGGGGTTCGTCATGCTTGGCCCGGATCAGGTTTTGTCTACTTGCTTCCCCTTTCTTGACCCACTTTCTGCTCTGTTCTGTTTATTAGCTATTTATCATGTATTTATTCCCTGTTCTATTTTACTTTGGTTCTCTTTTACTTTGCATTCTTTAGCTATTGTCTAGTTCTTTTCTTGTTCTGCCAGATTGTGTTTTCATTGTTTATCATTCAGTGTCATCTATTATTTCCTGCTTATCTTTAGTATTGGTATTTTTGTCATGGCTTGTTGATTTTGTCATCTGGTTTTCATTTGGTATTCTTCAGTCAGTTGTGTTTTCATTATGTTATCACTTGTTTAGTTTTGCTTTAGTATTCTGTTTCATGTCTCCTGATCAGTTATGTCATGCCTGGTTCCTAGCTATGTTTTTCGGCCCTAAGTTTTCATTGTTACTTTTGTTCATAGTAATATTATATTCCATAGTAGCGCTGTTCTTAGTTTTGTGTTTCACTACAAGCTGCACCTGCTTTTTGTTTTCATCCCTCTGGCATCTCTGTCTGTGTTGTCACGTCATGTCACTCCACTAGTTCTGTGCCCTCCTCTCACACTTTCTCCCAGTCTGCTTTGTGTTTTCATTTAGTCACATTCTTGACACCTGTTCACACATCTTTGTCTTTGCTTCTCTCCACCTTGTGTTCTCTTCCCTCACTGTCTTGCACAACATAGTATCTTTCTCCATTAGCCACGCCCCCTTTCTGGATCCTTCCTCTCACGTGCATCTTGTTAACACCACCTGTTCCTAATTTGTCCACATGCATATAAACCCTCACAGTCTCACAGTCCCTCGCCAGATTGTTGTCACTTCCAGCACACTCTCCAGCCTTTTGTTCTCTGTCCTGATTAGTCTTGCCGTGTACCAGTTCCTTGCTTTGTGTTTTTTGGTCGCCTTTTTGCCTCAGCCTATATGCCAGTGTTTGCCCGTGCATCAGACCCCTGCCTGGAGATGACTGCGTTTTTGCCTCACCTGCTTGTGCCTCTGCTCCGTTTTCTGACAACCTGTGTACCGAACCTCTGCCCGAAATAAACATGATGACTTGTACCTCAAAGCCTGGTTCAGGAGCTTGTATTGTGGGTCCACCCGCTCCTGGGGTCGGACTGCCGCCCGACATGACATGCATTACCCACTTACTGGTGCGTTCTCAATTAAAGCACGGTATTTTCATGTACAGTGCATCCAGAAAGTATTCACAGTGCTTCACTTTTTCCACATCGTTATGTTACAGCCTTATTCCACAATGGATGAAATTCTTTAAAAAAAAAAATTTATAAAAAAAAAACAAAAAAAAACCCACTAAGAAATCACATATACATAAGTATTTCCAGTCTTTGCCATGAAGCTCAAAATTGAGCTCAAGTGTATCCTGTTTCCACTGATCATCCTTGAGATGTTTCTACAGCTTAACTGGAGTCTCCATGGGGTAATCCCATTGACTGGAGATGATTTGGAAGGCAGACAGCTGTCGACTAGGCAGTGTGAATCTCATCACTGACATTTGGTATGCACCCGATATAGTACCGACATAATGATACTAGTAGCGATACGATTCACCCCTGTTCCCAATTCAATAGTAAGTCCCTTCGGCTGCTCCCTTGTTTGCACTCGGGGTCGCCACAGCAATCCAAGTTGGATCTGCATGTTGAATATGGCACAGGTTTTACGCCGGATGCCCTTCCTGACGCAACTCCACATTACATGGAGAAATGTGGCAGGGTGGGATTTGAACCCGGAGCCTTCTGAACTGAAACCAAGCGCATTAACCACTTGGCCACCACCCCTGCTCCTGTTCCCAATTCATGCGATCTGATATGTATTTGATGGCGATTCAATTCCTCACAATGCGATTTGGTGAGATATGATTATAGATGGGTATTGATAAGATTTTATCGATATCGATTCTGCTATTGATATGATTCTTTAGCATTCCCTTATCAATACCTCTTGTTTTACAAACTTTTATTTTAGCATTTTAATCGTTTTACAAAACATTTTCTGACACAGGACTTGGAAGTACATCATAATAAACATAAAAACAACAGCAACACAATCACAATATCAGCAACAATGGCAAAATAACAGTAACACTGGTAACAATGCCAGGTAGAGGACATGCTATCTATAGATGGTGGCTAAGCAAGATTTTCAAAGAGGAATTCAAGTAGGTATCTCTTTTCAACAGTGTTCTACCACATCAATCCCATCCCATCAAACACCCAGGTATCGTGAAATACAAGTCCATTCTTTGCACAAAAATATCCATAGTTAGCTGCAAACCTGCAGTCATTCATTCCATCATATAGACATTTTCCAGTCTCTGGCCCATTGACCTATAGTAGGTGGTTTTACATCTCTCCAGTTCATCGTAATCACTGTTTATGCTACTAGTAATAGGACCTCAATATATATATCACTGATCTGCATTATATAGGTCTTTAGGTATGGCTCCCAAGAAAAACAACACAGACTCTGGAGTGACCTCTACTCCTAAGATAATACCTATTTCCTCTTAACACTGTCCCAAAACCCTTGTATTACTGGACAATCCCAAAAAAGGTGTGGTATCTCCAATATTTCCACAATTTCACCAGCATAATGCACCCATTAGGGTTTTTCACAAATGAAGAGATGATCAGGGGAGTATTAAAAGTAACTAATCTTCACTTTCCAATAAAATTCCTTCCACATTTGGCTGCTAATTCCCTTATGACAACCTATACATAGTATGTCTGTCCATGTAGAATCTTCAATTCTAACATTTAATTCTAATTCCCATTTTTCCTTGATGTGGTTCATGTTTTGTAAAGTGTCAGACATCAACCTTTTGTATATATTAGATATGTGTTTTTTCGTTGGGAAGTTTTTCTCTATAACACAGATCAAATACTGTTCCATTTTATTTGGGATTTTGTTGACCATCTCCCTTTCTTTATGGCTTTTGATACAATGTCTAATCTGAAGGTATCTATACAAATCTTTTGATGGGAGGTCGAATTTCTTGAAGCTGAGAGAATGATTTGAATACTGTTCCTTTAAAAAGTTGATTAACTGTGCGGAGACCCTTGTCCACCCACCTTCTAAACCCCCTATCCCACACCGAGGGGAGAATTCTATATTTCCTACTATCAGCATGGCCCTTGAGCTCGACTGTGGTCCCCCTAGCCTTTTTCTAACTGTTGTCCAGACTTTTAGTGTGTGTTTTATCCATTCTTCTTTAATTTTATTGTCTTTGTATCAAAAAAGGGCAGTACTGATAAAGGGACACCTTTAACTGAATCCTGTTATATCTGAGTCCATACTGTCTCCTGGTCATTTCCGATCCATGCCACTATTGCATTTATTTGTGCCGCCCAATAATAATTTTTAAGGTTCGGCAGACTCAATCTTCTCTTGTCCTTAGGTAGATGGAGGCATTTCAACCTTACCCTCGGCCTCTTCTTTTGCCAGATAAATGTTAAGATTAGTTTGTCTAGCATGTTAAAGCGGAAACAGGTACTCTTACTGGAAGGGACTGAAACAAGAAAAGTAGTCTAGGCAATAGGTTCATTTTTACAGTCTTACCAATTAAGAAAGAGGAAGGAACTACCAATGTGCCACATCATTTTTTATTTGTCTAATTAATTTGCTGTCATTGACTTCAAAGAATTGAGTGGGATCAGGTGTAATAATAATTCCCAAATACCTAAATCCTTGTTGGACCAGCAAAAAGAGACACTGTATTTAATTGTGTGGGTCAGGTACCCGAAATTCATCATGGCTTCTGATTTAGTCTCATTAATTTTGTATCGAGACACTGACCCCTTATTCATGTAGGCATTTCATAAGTGCAGGAATTGGAACTAAGTGTTTTTTTTGTTTGTTTTTTACAATAGTAAAACATCGTCTGCAAATAGAGCTATCTTATTAACTGACCCCCCCTTCATCTGCTATCCCTTGAATTTGTAGATTTTGGCATATTACCTCTGCCAGAAGTCAATGCTTAGGGTAAATAATATGGGAGACAGCGAGTCCCCCTGTCTCACACCTCGCTCAATCCTGAAACAACTAGAGCAGTGACCATTAACTCTAACTTTGGAGTAGGTTCCTTGTGCAGTAGATTGATCCAGGTCACAAATTCTATCCCAAAACCCATTTCCATCAGAGTCTGCCTCAGAAATACCCAGTCGACTCAATCAAATGCCTTCTCAGCATCTAAGCTGAGAAACATTGATGGTTGTTTGTCTCTTACTGCTATCGTCTGCAGGTTCATGGCTCTCATGTTGTTTGTTCCTTGGCATCCAAGTATGAATCCAGTTTGATCTGGTTGTATTCATTTCGTAATATTGTTTTGAATTCTGGTAGCTATTACAGAAGTCAGCATTTTATAATCCACATAGAGTAAACTTATTGGGCGATAACTGGTACATTGACGGGGGTCCTTTCCCTCCTTATGTATGACTGTTAATATGGGTTCCAACCATTGAATTTGGGGATCTCCTGATTTTAGTACATAGTTATATAATTTGCACAATATGGAAGCAAGTTCTGTTGTGTGGGCCGCTGAAGAGGAGGTACTGCTGGCCCACTACCACCAGAGGGCGCCCTGCTTGGAGTGCGGGCTCCAAGCACGAGAGGGCGCCAGACCCAGAGGAAGTGACAGCTGTCACTCATCACACCAGCTGTCACTCATCTACACCACTACTTAAGCCGGACTGCAACTCCACCTCCCCGCCGAGAAATCGACTACCGAGAGGTACTTTTTCTGCTAACTGACACGTTGTGTACTAATCCAGATCTCATTTGCAGCCATATTCTTGTGGACGTTGCCTTATCTGGGACTTCGGCGTTTGGCGTGACGACGACTGCGCCTCACTCTCTGAACAGATAAGTGGTTAATCAAGAGCTGCACGAGTGTGTGATTCGGAGGTGGAGGTTCCCCCTCCTGACTGTGTACAGACCGTGGACCACTGAGTGTACGGACTTACACTCATTCATCTTGTCTCTGCTTTTTGCCAGCAGTACCGAGGTCGACAGCCGAAGACAGAGGTCACCTGGGGATACGGGACTTGGCGGCTCCGGTGTTCTTCAGACCGTTGGTGGTGGAAGCCGTGTGGGACGCAGCCTCTCTCTCGTGGGGTCTCCTATCTTCGAGCCTGCCCACACGTCACCTGGTGTTAATTGACTTTACAAATTTTTGTGTGTTTAGTTGTGTGTTGTCACACATTAAATTGTTACCTTTGGCTTACTCATTGTCCGTTCATTTGCGCCCCCTGTTGTGGGTCCGTGCTACGACACCTTCCCAACAAAGTTCATTCATAAATATTTTGTAGATTCTCCAGAAAAACGTCTGGTCCTGGTGATTTATTATTTTTTAATTTGGTAATGATTTTTTTTGATTTCACTTCTGTAATGGGTCTGATTAATAATCCTGCTTCCTCACCAGATAGTTATTCAGTTTAAGGGGACTCAGAAACTCTGTAATTTTTTTCTTCCTTGAGTTCTAGTTCCTCAGCCCTATACAAATGTTTAATATGTTGCAAATGAGTCTGATATTTTAGATGGATGGGTCTCAATCTGGCTGGTTTCTGGGTTTCCTGATTTTGGGATTGCACGGTTTGATTGGGCTTTTGAAAAGCTAATAACCGGCTAGCTCTATTACCCATTTCATAAGATTTCTATTAGTATGTCTAAGAGCCCCCTCTGTCTATATGTCAGAGCTTCATCTCGTTGTTGTCTAACTTCCCTTAACTTTTTAAAAGTGTCTTCTTTTCTAATTGCTTGTGTTCCCTTGTTAATCTTTTTATTTCAGCTTCCAATTCCTGTTGTTTTATGATCCTTTGTTTCTTTATTTTAGATCCTATAGAAATAAACTTCCCTCTCATTGTGGCTTTACTGGCATCCATACAACTGAGGGGGATACACTACCATTGTCATTTATAGTGAAGTCTTCAGTCAAGGCCTCTTGAATTTCACGCCTAATGTTTGTATCTGTAGTAATGAGACATTAAGTCTCCAGTGTCTAAAATGATTGTCTACTCTCAAATTAATTTTCATGGGCACAGGGCCATGATCTGAGATTGTGATTGGCTCAACTGTACTTTCTTTTACTCTATACAATTCAGTTTTTGATAAACAGAAAGGTCTATCCTCGAATAGCTTCCATGTACTTGAGACATAAAAGTGAAGTCTCTCTCTTTAGGGTGGAGTTGTTGCCAGATATCTACTAGGCCCAGTTCCTTCATCATATGTGACAGCCCCTTAGACATTTTAGATGGGATTGTCTTATTGTAGGTAAACCTATCCAGCTTTGAGTCCAGAGTGCAGTTGAATCACCCCCGTAAGTAGGATCCCCTCGCTTTATCTGCTAATAAAGTTGCAACCTTTTTGATAAACTGTGGACAATCTCATTTGGGGCATACACATTAAACTATGGTTATTTTTATTCCTCCAATTGTTCCTATTACCATAACATATCGACCTTCATCATCTTGAAAGATTTCTTCGTTATTATAATACACAGATTTATTAAATAGAATAGCAATGCCTCTCTTCTTTATCCTCCCATGGGATGAACTGTAAACCTGATCAACCCATTCCCTCTTCAGTTTTATATGCTCAGTTTCTGACAGGTGTGTTTCCTGAATCAAAGCAACAGAACAATGCAATTTCGTTAACTGTCCAGAATTTTTTTCCTTTTGATTGGATTATTAATTCCTCTTATATTACAATTTATAAAATTTAACTTAGCCATGGTCCCTTAAGGTTTTACAATATAATCCTCTACCTGTTATACTCGAATGTTTAGAGGTATCTAATCACTAACAAAGTGATTTCTGATAAATATGTCAGGAGAATCAAAACACAAAGAACATAAAGAAACATAACACAGAACCCGAACTTCCACATCATCAATTGACACAGTAGCTGAACTCCAACTGCGTCAGGTCCACGATGATGCTGGGGCAGAGAGGTGTGACCCGCCCTCTCTGTGGAAAAAAAAGCACACAGTGCAAGTTCGACCCCTATTACACTAAGCCGCGTTCACACCAGGCTATGGTGGCGCGTCTGTCGCCACACGACGGATTCGCCCCAGTGCGTCATCAAATAGGAGGAGCTTCCATTCTGCTCGCCGGCTCCTGTGTCAGTCAAGTTAACATGCAGACCTTGATCACACGGAGCGAGTTGCTGTGCTCTTAATTGCTGTGGAAAGCTGACAAACATCGCCAGCGGCACCGTCCCTGGGTTCACAGCATCCTCATGAGACGTTCCCAATTCGGGGGGGGTATCATTATTTGCTGCAGGAGCTGCGTCTGGATGACGGCCGCTTTCAGCGGTCCTTCTGCCTCTCCAGGACCCAGTTTGAGGACCTCCTGTCCCGTTCACACGCGCACATGTAAACAATTAAAAAAAAAAAAAAAAAAAAAAAAAAACCTCCACTGCCGCTCCTGCGGTGCTGCTGCTCGCTCTCTGTCATAATTGTGTTTATAAACCAGTCACCATTTGTTTTATTATACATCTATGTAGTTAATAAATAAAATAATCTTCAAGGACGATTCGCTCGCGCGCATGTGTAAAGGATAAAAAAAAAAAACTGTCAGCTGCTGCTGCTGCAGGGCTGCTGCTCGCTCTTCCCCCAAACTATATCATAACTGTTTATAAACCAGTCACCATTTGTTTTATTATACATCTGTGTAGTTAATAATAAAATATTCTTCACTGACGATTCGCTCGCGCGCGCATGTGGATAAAAAACAAAAACTGTCCGCTGCTGCTTGCTCTTCCCCCAAAAACTCTGTCATAATTGTGAAATAAAGGACAAAAGGGACATAAGTCCTGCTCACAGGCTGGCTACCAGAGACAGGACATGTTCACATCCAACTCAATCAAACTACAGACATCTCCATGTCACTACACATCCAGTCCCTGATTGGTCATCGCAGTGCGACAAGACGAAAAAGTTCCGTTTTTTCAACTTGGGGAGGAGGGCAACGCGACGCGATATTGCGCCAATCGCTCAAAATCGCTTCATTCACGTCACTTCATTCCATCGCGTCACGTAGCGTGGCTTGGCGCCACAACGCATCATTCCATAGGGATTACATGGCAACCTGTCACCACTGTCGCTCACGTTGCGCCCGGTGTGAACACAGCATAACGTGCAGAAAAGGTCCCAGTGAGTGAGTTCCACTCATTTACTGTGGTGTAGCCTCCTTTGGACTCTCTAACACATAACCTTTGACAACAATGTCTATTTGAATAATAACATTTAGTGACACCTATGGTATTTCTACAAGTCCAATAAATAGTGTGGGATTATCAACCTTACCACTGGTTTAGTTTAGTTCTCCCCCTGCAAAATAACCCCAAGATCAGTTGGTGACAGACATGCTCCCTTCTTCCCCTCTCTTGGTTCCTCCATCTATCCTTAAGCTCCTCTTCAATGCGCTCCCTCTCCCCACATCTCACATTGATCCCGAGCTCCTTCAGCAAGGTTGCGGCGCTCTTTAATGATGCAAAGGTCTTCTCTCCGGTGTTCAGCTTAATTCTCAGTCGCGCTGGATGCAGACACCTTGCCTGCATATCTTTCTTTTAAAGCTGTCTGATAACTTCGTGGACCCTCATCTGTTTCTGTTGTAGATCGAGGGAGTAGTCCTGATCAAAGTAGATTTGCTTGCCTTGAAAGAGAATGGGCCCCTGACTCCATGCCTGCGTTATAACTGTGTCCTTTACGGCTGCGTCCATTGCTGTGTGCAATTGTTAAAATTAAAATAAAAAAGCATGAAATATTTATTTTATATGTAATGAGTTTAAAATATATAAAATGTATGTTCACATTCTGTAATGTCAGACAAAACTATTGAACTTTTTCATCATATTCTAATTTTTAGATATGCAACTGTATAGTGATAGTATGGATGCCAGCCTGGAGGAGTGAAGGTACACACTGGAAAGAAAGGGAATGAAAATCAAATGAAGCAATGTGAAGTACATATGGGTGCATGAGAGGGAGGATACTGGAACGGTGATTTTACAAATAATAGAGATGGTCAAAATGGATGAGTTAAAATATTTAGAGTCAATTATTCAAAGTAACAAAGAGTGTGACAGAAGTAAAAAAAAAAAAAGAGTGCAGGTAAGATGGAGTTGGTGAAGAAGAGTGGTAGGAGTAATTTGTTATGAAAGTTATCCGCAAGAAAGAAAGTGAAAGTCTAAGACCAAGTCTTAGAGGATTAGCAAAAAGACAGGAGGTGGAGTGCTGAAGAAGCTGCAGTTTTCCTCGGAAAGGATGGACAGAATTAGGAACAAGCAGAGAGAGTGCAGGTTACAAATGAGAGAAGGCTGTTGACATGGGTTGGGCGTGTAGAGGAAAATGCACGGTATATCGGGAGAGGCTGGCAGCCAAGAGGAGAAGATGAAGGCCAAAGAGAAAGATTATGGATGTGGTGAGGAAAGACATGTGAGTTGTTGGTGTGATAGAGGAAGATGAGAGTGAGAAAAGCTGAAAGAGTTAGTAAGGTCAGACCGCCTTTGGGTGACGTTCTCGTGATTTGGTGCTATATAAATTAATTAAATTGAAAGATGAGGTCTTTGTGCGTGTATGTGTGGAAGCAGACCCTGTACCCTTCCTCAGTCAACACCAAAACTTTTAAAATACTAATCATTCAAAATGCAGGTAAGTACTGATTGCTTTTTGTGTGCAGAAATACACTATGATACCGTGAAACCTATCCACAGCCCTGAAAGGCCCAGACTCAACATCAATTATAAACACTCCATATCTTGGCTTCCCTGACCCACTTCAAATCCTGATTCAACATCTTAAGCCTTCTCAACCAGAGCAAGAACCTACCACATATAAACAGGCCAAATTATGTGCCTTCCACAAAGAATGGCTTGTCCAGTTTCTGTGGCTGATTTAAAACAGCCAACATTATGCATTGCATTTATTGCAAATAGTATTGCCAAAGCATTGCTGGGAACAGTGCTTTAGCTATTGGGACATTTATTTTCTGAAATGAAACATTAAAAAAGCAGAAAGTCTCCAAGAGACATGTAATGTGTCATGACAGGTGTGTTTGGTTGGCAAACGGGCCCCCCTCCTGGCAGCATTTCAACTGCAGGAAACAGCAAACACAGCAATGAGGAGTCAGATCATTATCAAAAAATCGAAGGCTGTTTAATGTAGCCAAAGAAGGGATTCATTTTAGCAATATTAAATGGATGCTGTGCAATTTTATACATTTAGTGAAGAATGATGAATGTATCAGTGCAGAGTTTATTGGTCATTCATTCATTCATTTGCTGCCACTTACTGTCCAGGTTGCAGTGGGAGCAGACCAATCAGTTCATCCCACACATCATATCCTCGGCCAAGTCTTCTAACTGTTCCTGGGGGATCTTGATGTGTCCCCATCATAGCTGGAAATATAATCCTTCCAGCATGTCTTCCCAGGGGCTTCCTCCCAGTTGGACATGTCTGCATCCTCACCAGATGCCTGAAACCGCCTCAGCTGCCTTCTTCGATGTGAAGCAGCAGCGGCTCTAGGCCGAGTCCCTCCTGGATAGTCACGCTTCTCACCCCGTCCAGGAGTGCAAGCCCAGATACCCGACAGAAGATATCTGCAACCTTATTCTTTCGGACATGACCCAAAGTTCATAAACATAGCGGAGGATAGCCTCCTTCTGGCTAAGCTCTTTCTTCACCACCACAGTCCTGGTACAGCATCTGTAAAACATCAGACGCCATCCCAATCCAACTTAAGCCCACTTGTAAACAAGACCTGAGACACTTAAACTTCTCCACATGGGGCAATAATTTTTCTGAGACCCAAAGGGGACAATCCACCCTTTTCCGACAGAGTACCATGGTCTCAGATTTGAAGGTGCTGATTCTCATCCTAGTGTCTTCACACTTGGCCTCAAACCTGCCACTCACTGAGATTACTACCTTTTTTTAAAATGTGAACAAGGAAGGCTCATACGGTGGCTTGCAAAAGTATTCAGCTCCTTGGCATTTCACTCATTTTAATTGTTTATGGCATTTCAAATACAAAAGTTAAATCAGGCTTCTCAATATAAATAATTTTTAAATTATCTTCCTTAACACTCAAACTGAAAATAAATCTCTACAACGCGATATAAATTAATTACAAATATAAAAGCCAAGACGATGGGTTGCATAAGTAATCAGCCCCCTTGGTATAATACCTGTAAATAATCAGTTGTATTGCCAGTTTTCTTCAGACAAGTCAGGGGATGGATACATGAACATTTCCAAGTCACTGAATATGTCTTGAACTTTATTTCCATCAGTTATGAGAAATACAAACAGTATGGCACTCTATGGTAAATCTGTGTGGAATAGACAGTTCTCAAAAAACTGAGTGACTGTGCAAGAAGGAGAACGGTGAGGAAAGCCACCAAAACACCCAGACAACCCAGAAGCGGTTATAGGCTTCTGTGGCTGTGATTGGAGAAATTGTGCATAGTGTATGTTTTGCATTTTGTATCCCCAGTTATACAGCTTCATGATGAAATGGGACAGAGGAGGGTCTTCTTTCACTGAAACATCAAATCTAGGCTTACATCTCAGATGTACCTTCTGGCAAATTGTAGCTGAACTTTCAGGTCTTCTTTTTAATAAAACCCTCCTCTGTGCCACTTCATCACAAAGCTGTATAACTGGGGATACAAAATGCAAACATGCACTGTGCACATTTCTCCAATCACAGCCACAGAAGCCTGGAACTTCTTCTGAGGTTGTCTGGGTGTCTTGGTGGCTTTCCTCACCCTTCTTCTTGCACAGTCACTCAGTTTTTCAGAACTGTCTACTCCACACAGATTTAGCATAGAGTGCTATAGTTTTTGTATTTCTTCATAACTGATGTAATTAAAGTTCAAGAAATATTCAGTGACTTGGAAATGTTCATGTATCCATCCCCTGACTTATCTGAAGAAAACTGGCAATTAAACAGATTATGTACAGGTATTATACCAAAGGAGCTGATTACTTATGCAGCCCATCTTCTTGGCTTTATATTTTTAATTAATTTATATCAAGTTGTAGATATTTATATTCAGTTTGAGTCTAAAGCCCCATTTACACATAGACGGTAAGAGCTGCCGGAAGCGTCCGGAAAGAGTTTTTGGCCGTCTTAAGGATCAAACCGCCGTAGTCAACGCCGGCACTAGGGGCATGGCTTAGTTTCCGGCTTTACCGGGAATCGTTGAAAAAATTATTCAACATGTCAAATAATTCCGGGAGCGCTCCCGGAGAATTCGTGTGACGACGGAGACAACGCAAACAACTGCGTTTGATACTTTTTAATTGCCGTTTCATCCTGCCCCTTCCTGTAGTGCCGCAGTTTACACCACCGTAATTGGTGGTCGGCGTTGTATCCCTAACCAACGGTGTGTAAAACGGCGATAGAGCTCACATCGGCGTCCTCAAAGGCGTTTTAACCGGCGACAGAGGCAGACAAAACGGCGGCGCTAGTTGGACAGTACGCCGTTCTAAACGCCACCTCCCAGTTAACGGCGTTCCAAACGCCCGATAGGCGGCGGTCAATATAAAAATGCTAGCGCGCTGCTTGCAGGCCTCTCACTCGCGGCCAACTCCAGATATTTTTGCAGATAAGCTCCAGTATACCTCCTAAAAGAAATTGGCAGCGGCAAGGACTTACAAGAGGTCTGGTTCAGAAGCAGAGGAGAGCCCTGTAGTGGAGACGAGCAACACGTTGAGAGGGGAAAAGGAAAGGAGAAGAAAAGGCTGAGAGATGAGCTCCCTCCCCCTGCAGTGACAGCTGCTTCAGCTTATTATACTCTGGGGGCGGTGCCTATATGCAAAAGTTCCTGGAGTAAAGCAGGATTTGCCTGGATAAATCCAGCGGTACACAGGGCATTATCGGTGGCAGCAGAACACCGCCATTCTCACGTGCATCTTAACCTGCGATTGTAAAGGATAGAACTGGGTATTAACCCCTGTTGCCTGATGTGTGCTGGATGCTACAGCGTCAAAATGCCGCTTTATTCGGCGGATTTAGCGGCGTTTTATCCGCGTATTTGCAGCTAGTACGGCGCTCAAAACGCCGGCGAAATGCTCCGCCCCTTTCCACCGCGAAAACAGCCGGAACTACCGTGAACTTCGGTCTATGTACTACCCGCCGACAAAACCGTCTATGTGTAACCTGTGCTTAAGGAAGATCATTTTAGAAATTTTTATATTGAGAAGCCTGATTTACTTTTTGTATTTGAAATGCCATAAACAATTTAAAATGCGTGAAATACCAAAGGGCTGAATACTTTTGCAAGCCACTGTAGCTCCAAGTTGTTTGGAATCATATCAGTTTAAAGTTATTTTCATATGGAAACAAGAGTTACGTCTGATTGAAATAACGTCTAAAAAGTGATTCTGTCTGAACCACAGAGCTTTTGCTCTGAAACAGCAAACACCTCTCTAGGTAAAGCTCACTGAACCTCACTGAATACTGAAAGATCATTAAAATCACATATTTGTTAAACCACGTAAACCTGCAGAAAAACCCTCTATGCTTTTTGATATATTTTTTCAAACTTCACCGCTGCACATTGAACAGAAACAATTTTCTTGCAGCAGGAAAGACAGCTCTTTCATGATTAAAACTGTAATACATTTTGTTATTTTTGTTACTAACACTCGCAAGCTGGTTTTCATTACAGATTTGTGCAAAAGTTAAGTGATATTTTCACAATGCTGACAAAACACAGGAAGAAAATGACAGCATTTCAACTGTGTGGTGACAGAAGAGTAATATTGCCACATTTCATTGTGTTTCCACTGCAGTTTTGTGAAATATGGCTTTTTCAAACTGCCTGAAAAACCACCTCATGCAAGCATAAAAACTTTTTGCAATACTTCATTTTTTTCTTCTTTTTGAAATACACGTTTCCATTAAATGTATTTTCAATTCACTTTTTCAAATAGGTGCAATTTGGAGGCTACTGAAACCCACCTAGTGTCGATAAGATTGCTAATTATCAGTGTTATCTACACTGTTGGCAAGATTAGAGTATTTATTTCATGAATACAGCAGCTCACTACTTATGTTTAAATTTTGCACTACTGATATATTGAATTCTTTATGCTTATGCTTGTTATCGTCATCACAGCCACTCACAGGTGAGTATGGTGGTTTATGGATTGAGCAGAGACTCAACCATGTCCGAGCTGCATGGTTTGCTGTCTTTGTTTGGCAGCAGCAAACTGTTAGTTTTAAGTGTATATGAATAGCTGGTTGTGATGAAGCCCCATATTTGCAGAAATGCAAGTATTTCTGTTAGATGACAGACTGGTGTTTAAGCCCGTATCACACCATAGGAAACGTATGAGGAGCCGATACTATTAGTCTGAGCTCGTTTTTATCGGACAAAAGTCCTTTTCCCATCTGCAAAATGAGTTCCTTGTCAGCTGTTATTCACTGAGGACATCAGAAAGTTTTGTGCTTGCTCAAAATTTTAAGTCTGCTTTTAGAAAATATCATTCCATAGAGACAGCTCTCACTAAAGTGGTGAATGATATTCTGCTTGCAATGGATTCGGACACCACTACGGTTCTCGTGCTGTTAGATCTTAGTGCTGCGTTTGATACTGTGGACCATCATATTCTACTCGATAGGCTGGAGAATCATTTTAGGATTACAGTGGTCCCTCACTATAATGCGGTTCACCTTTCGCGACCTCGCTGATTTTTTTTTAGTGCAATTTTGCATGCTTTTTTTTTTTTAACAGCGCATTGTGTTCTGCGGTCTGCCTCCGATGCGCTTACTGAGTCTGCGGGCTCGGTAAACGCAGCAGCGGGCCACTCACACCGCCCCCGTCTGCTCTGCAGAGCGGCGCCAAATGTGGCAACAGGTCCAGAGACTACACTCGCTGTTTTGATGTGGATGTTGACCGCAGCCGCAGAGCTCCGTGGCCACCGAGAGAGGACTTGGATTCTTTGCAGGTCCTGCATCCGTACCTCCGGAGGCAGTGAGCGAAGGGAGAGTTCTGCGTGTGTCTGTTTATAATCTTCTCGCCAGAAGAAAAAAGAGAGTGTTTACACAGGGGAAGAAAAGTGAGAAAATGTTAATGCCTGTTGAGAAAAGTGTATAAAGTGTGTAGTGAGGGGTTTTACAGCCTTAAAACATCTATAACAATTGCAAAAAATAGCGCTGACTACTTCGCGGGTTATTTTTAGAACGTAACTACCGTGATAAACAGAGGGACCACTGTACCTGAGAATGCCCTTGCATGGTTGACATCATACCTGGCCAGTCAGTCTCACTGTGTGTTGTACAGTAACACTACCTCTAACCTTAGTGACATGAAATTTGGGGTTCCACAGGGGTCTGCCTTAGGCCACCTGCCTTCTCCCTTTATATAGCACCCCCTTGGGCACATATGTGGTGTTTTGGGATTACCTTTCATTGCTATGTGATGATCTCATCCACATAAACTCCTTAGAAAATTGCCTTGCATCAATGAAAAGCTGGATGTCTATCAATTTCCTACTTTTAAACCATGACAAGAAATGATGGTTCTTGGTCCATTGAGACATTGGCATCAATTTGACCAGCTAACGGTTCATCACCCATCACACTGACAAAGTGAGGAACCTTGGGGTAATTTTTGATCCTACGTTGAACTTTGACCTCCACATCAGAGATATTTCGAGGACTGCTATCTTCCACCTGCGAAATATAGCAAAGATTCGTCCCATCCTGTCTATGGCTGATGCTGAGACCCTGATTCATGCATTTGTTTCTTCTAGATTGGACTGCTGTAATATTATATTTTCTGGTTTACCGCAGTCCAGCATTAGGGGTCTCCAATTGGTTCAAAATGCTGCTGCCAGACTTCTGACAGGAAGCAGAAAGTTTGACCACATTACACCCATTTTGGCGCCTCTTCACTGGCTTCCTGTCCCTGTGAGATCAGATTTTAAGGTTCTGTTACTAACCTATAAAATTATTCGCGGACTGGCCCCTTCCTACTTAGCTGACCTACTTAAACCCTATGTACTGGCCTGGGCTCTGCATTCTCAGGGTGCAGGACTACTTTGTGTCCCTAGGGTGAATAAAAAGTATGCGGGTCTCTTATCGTGCACCTGTTCTGTGGAATGATCTCCCTGCATCAATAAAACAGTCAGATTCTGTAGAGACTTTCAAGTCCAGACTTAAGCACTTATTTTCCCTTTCGTATGGCTAACATACTGCCATAGTATGGTAATATGCTTTCTACCCTTTTAAATTGATTTTATTAGTAAAGAGAGTGGGCCGCGGCCTCAACTTTATCTAATGTCTGGGTCTTGTAGTGAAGCTTAGGGCTAGAGGCCGCAATCACCTATTATTTTTTCTTGTTGCTAAATGAAAAATTACACTGTATTTGTTGTCTTTCTGCCACCTGATTCTGTTTTTCTCTTTGTTTTAAGGTGCAGCTCCATCCAGAGATGGGAGTGGTATTTTTCTCTGCAGGCCTCCCATCTTGTGCACCAGCCTGGACTCCCAAAATTTCCTATATAATTTCCTGTATTGTCTATTGTGTCGGTAGAATGGCCCAAGCAGAGGGTCACCCCTTTGAGTCTGGTCTGCTTGAAGTTTCTTCCTCAAATCATCAGAGGGAGTTTTTTCCTTACCACTGTCACCTGTGTGTTTGCTCTGGGGGTTGGTAAGGGTAGACCTTATTTGTGTGAAGCACCTTGAAGCAACTTTGTTGTGATTTGGCGCTATATAAATAAAAAAAAATTTAAACACACATCAAGCGGATAGCTTCCTACTGCCTACAAGTTCATCATTCTGTCCTCTCCTTGTTTTTTACTTTGACGATACTCATGAGTTTATGTCCAATGGCTCATTCTGGGCTTCTGACTGAACAAAGCTCAGAGGGTGTGAATTCTGCATGAGCGGAGAGAGGACTGGGCACAGCTGTTCCAGGTTAGAATGAAAAAAAGACAGCATGGTGTGGTTTTTAATTCTCTCTCACCTCTTGACGAGGAGTTGTTTGATGTCCTCGCTGTGAGAACAGCACATACCTCTAACAGAAATGTCTTTCAGGCCTATTCTTCTAAATTCTAAGAGAAGCTCTTGCTTTTCTCTAGAATATTTATTACAATACATGACAACATCCAAAAATCACCAAAACAATGTCCTAAATAAGGTCTTGCAGACTCCTGGATAAACCTGTCCCAGAGATCTAGGATCCAGTGACCAATTTCATATTAATTTACTTTAAGAGTCAATAAAATGTTGTTTACATAGAAAACCTGTAAAGCCTACTTTTAGTACACAGAAAATTCACAGGAGGTATTGATAAGGGAATCGATAAGGAATCAGATCGATAAGCGTAATCGATTGATAAAATCTTATCAGTACCCATCCCTAAAGGTGAGTCACGACTGACATCTTTAAATGGCTTTGAGGAGGGTTAATGTAGAAATTACAGACCTGCTACTTCTGAAAAGCAGCGAAGAAGCGGGTGGCTGCTTGAAGCTTAAGCAGCAAAGCAGCGCTGCGACCCGCTACTTCAATCAACGTAGAGAAATAATCATTTTCCTGATATACACCCTCAAAAACAACAGCAGATCCGGTGTAATGTGAACTGAAGAACCGATAAGGTCATCGTTAAGGAAAAAGGCTACTGATGTCGGTAGACAGGGGCGTCGGACTGGGGGGGTAAAGGGTACTATGTACCCAAGGCCCAGAGCATGGCGGGGGGCCCACAAAAAACTGGCATTAAATACATTTTTGTGTTGCATGTTATTAATGTTCATACAATTCATGTTGTAAAAGAATATAATTAGAATGAATTCATAAATGTTGCAAAACATAATTCTGCTCTAACAATAATATTGAAAGATCTCTGAGGACCCTTCCACCCCTGCACAGTTGTACAATGGTTTAGTCCAGGCACACAGGGGACACTCACACCCCCCCCCCCCCCCCCCCCCCCACATCCCAAACGGGATCTGACAGAAAAAGGAGGTGTTTACTACTGCTGAAACAACTAATCTATTTAATCGATTATTAAAATAGTTGTCAACTAATCAAGTCATCAATTAGTTGCTAAATAACTTTGTTTTACCGCAAATGTTTTGTTTCTTCCATATAAATCAACTGTTTCTGCAGCGTGGCTTTGCTTTGAACCTTGAACCAATCGAAGCAGTGATTCACAGATCGAGCAGTGCTTCGATCTGGTGCTTTGTTGATTCAGTATTTTATTTCGCTTAATCTTAATTTTTCCCCACTAAAACCCCAAAGAGCATATGTCTGTGAGTCAAATGTATTACAAATTGTAATATTTTATTCATTTATTTGTATTATATATTAATAATAATATAGAAACAACAATAATAGTAATAATAACTTATAATCCTGTTGTGTGGGCCGCCAGAAGAGGAGGTACTGCTGGCCCACACCAGAGGGCGCCCTGTCTGGAGTGCGGGCTCCAGGCACCAGAGGGCGCAGCCGCCTCACAGGAGCAGCCAGGGTGACAGCTGTCACACATCACCTGCAACAGCTGTTACCAATCACCTGATCAGCAGGGGTACATCAGCAGGACGACGTCTCCACCTCTTTGCCGAGATATCGTTCTACCTGGAAGGTAACGTACCTCAGCTGACTGTTTTGACAGTATCCTTTGTGACCTTGTGCATTATATTGTGGACTGCTTTTCCAACGAGAGGTGGAGGTAGCTTTCCTGCTGTACTGATTCCTGGGTGCAAACACATCCTCAGTTAATTGCTTTTTTGTTCCTCGCCAGCAGTACCAGGTCTGACACGCGGAGGCAGTGGCCACCTGGGAGTTCGGGACTTGGCGGCTCCAGTATTCCCGGGGTCTGGTGGCGGAGGAAATCGTGTGGTTCCGGTTCTGCTTTGGACAGGCGTCTCCTATCTTCGAGCCTGCCCACACGACACCTTTGTGAATTGACTCTTGTCTATTGTTGTAATCTGTTGTATTTGTTGTGCACATTCACAACAGTAAAGTGTTGTTATTTGACCTACTCCATTGTCCGTTCATTTGCGCCCCCTGTTGTGGGTCCGTGTACCTACACTTTCCCAACAAATACCACAATACAGTTTTAGAGAAACGGACAAAAAGAATCTGATAAAACAAAACAGAAAAGACTAAACCAACTAACAGTGAACATAAATAAATAGAAATAACTGTTTCCTGTGAACACCTAGTGACTCTTAAACGTCCACTTCATCCCTGTTTTATTAAGTTTAATGACAATTTGTTTTGGTCAAACATCTAAGCTGTGTTATTACACAAGAAAAAAACTAAAATGCAGTAAACTGCGCATTTGTGTCTTTTTTCATGAAAATATCTTATTAAATATAACATATTACACTTTCGTCAGGCCTTTAAAATACTTTTGTGGACTCTGGGTGTAATATGTTGTCAGTGGTGAGATAGTTGCTGTAGGCATCTAAACCTGATAGAAATCTCTTTGTGGTGTGTCGGTGATGTATGTATGTGCAAAATAAAACAAACACACTCTAGGTATGTTTTTGACGAGAATATAACATAACTTTGTTACAAGCTCAAAAGCTGATGTTGTGTGATAAAGGTCTTTTAATAATAACTCACTTAAAGAAATAATGGCAAAACTCACTTGTAAGTTAAAAAAAAACAATTAATCAAAAAAAATAATCGACCGATGAACTGATTAGTAAAATAATCGTTAGTTGCAGCCCCGGTGTTTAGGCTGAAATAAATATGTCTTTCCTAAAAAATCAAAGTCTGGATTTCAAAAAAGAAGAGAAAAAAAAAGGACAGGGAAAGAAAACTAAATGAGGGAAAGCAGCTGCTAACCAAATTCTTTGAAAAGAGAGGTGAGTTTGAAAGCTAGCTATATTGAGTTGGGGGGTCTGGGGGACCTGTGCATTCCTGTGCATTTTAACAGACGGGAATGCACCAAATTGCACAATTTTGTAGAAAAAATGGTGCAATTTGTTCCCCCAGACCCCCCATCTCAATATTGCTCCCCCAACTTTAAAAAGGGCTCTGACTCCCAGGTGTGATCTAAGGTATACATGATGTAGACCTGGTTTGACTACACATTAGAAATTTGGTGTTTGCATTAATAAAAAAGAACATAACACAGTGGGGAGGGGGTGTCTTCAGTATGGCTAGTACCTAGGGCCCAGATTTTGGCACTACGCCCCTGTCAGTAGATCAAATTATTTCTTATCGATTCTTAATAGGAACCTGTTTCGATACCCATCCCTATTTCAGACCATGGCAAACTCTATTCAAATCCAGCTCCACCCATTGAGTATGTGTCTTTCACCAGGAAAATGCTTCTGCTAAATGCAGATCTTTGTGTTGTTTGTGGAAATGTGACATCACCTGTCCATCAGAGCCACAAATCCACAGGAGACAGACGAATTTGCCAACGGACAAAATATTTAAATACATAACTAACCTTTTTGCACTATCCCTCATGGTGTGACATGGCCTTAAACAACAGCGAATAAAGTCAGGCAGCCCCCCCCCCCCCCAAAAAAAACTGGCTACGCCCCTGCAGCTGCAGAAGAATTTTTGCATATGTAGTAACAGACTGATTTATGTTTGTGCAGGCACTTCAGTGCTGGTGAACGTGTAATTATTAACAGATTCCAATGTCAAATGTTTGTGTAAATGTTGAGTTGTAAAATTCTATATATAAAAAAAATCAGTTGGAGAAACGCTGACTGTTGTGAGCTACAATTTACGTCGTTATTCAAAAACCATATGTTGGCTTGACTCACGGCGTCTCCTTCTTCCTCTGGACTGGAGCTGCTTCTGCAGATTCAGGTTGCTCAAACACTCGCTTTCTCATCTTGAACGGCGAATAACTGCGACAAACTTTGGTCTGTTTCCCGATAACGTTTGACCAAAGTACAGAACAGGGAGGTAGGGAGGTTCTCGGACTGTGAAGGTGGCACTGGATTTAATCATAGACTCTAAACGATAGAGCACAACGCAATTAAACAGTGTCACCTTAAAAATCTGACTTTTTTTAACTTTACTTACGAACAATACTGACACACACACACACACACACAAAACAAACAATGGTGCTCAAAAATGTGAACCCTTTGAACTATGACATGTCTGATTTTTTTCATGACAACATTAAGAAACACAGATAGGCATCTTTATTTCAAACTTTCTAAAAATGATGGCCCGGATATGTTCTGGACTTCATTTACAGCAGTCATTAAGACAAACAGATCTCACCATCTGAGTGACCCTGGAAGAAGGAGACAAGTGAAGAAAGCCACCAAGATGCCTACTTTGGAGGAGTTATAGGCTTCTGAGGTTGTGACTGGAAAAATTGGGCATCGTGCAACGGGCCATACTAAAATACGAAATGGGCGAAATGGGGACTGATAATCACGAAATGGGGATAAAATGTAACGAAATGGAGCAAAGTGAACCAGACTGACTCCAAATATTTACTTTTATTTAATTGTTTAGCTTTTGTTTTATGTGAGATGCGCTCAGTACATGTAGTAGGAGCATGTGCGCCATCTGGCGTTCGAGAGATGAAACTTCAATTAATGGGTCAATCTGCTCCATTTTGCCCCATTTCGCTCCATTTCGTCCATTTCGTATTTTAGTATAGCCGTCATGCAACTTTCATCTGTTGCATCACCACTCACAGCGGCACAGGGAAGAGTTTTCATTCAACAAAACCGATAGACTCTCGGCTTGCATCTCCCACGTGCTTTCTGGCAAACTGTAGCAATCCTTCTCTATGCCAGCCCACGGTCCCACCGAATAATGAAGGCTGAAGAAGGAGCCACGTATGGGTGTGGGGTGATTATTGGAAGAATGACCCACGTTTTCATCTATCACATATCCACTATGAAGGTGCCACTATGTGCCTCTCTGTACCCCGCATGTGCCGCATAGCAGCCTCTAGTGAGCCACAACCAACCTGTCATTACAGCCTCGAATGGCTCGCATCAGCCACACTAAGCCACGTAGTGCCATGATAGCGCAATGATAGCGCCATGATAACGCCATGTTGGCGCACGTTTAGGCATGAGTTTGGTCCAAACATCCAGCCCTCCCACACCTGGTCCCTTCAAAGTGTGGGTTTTCATTTCACAGATTCACAGCAGCATTTAAAGATGTCCCTTCTTTTTTTTTTTAAACGCAGTCCAAAAATAGACACTCCAGCACAGTTCCGCAGTTGTGCGCTGTGGGCCAGGCTGCTGTAATGCACCAGACCAGCTAGACCCAAACCACGGGTTCCTGGAGAGCTGCCTCTGTGCCCCTCGCTGGCTCCGCGGCTCTCTGGCTTTTCTTCTGCGGCTTTAAACACACAAAACTTTATGTCTGTCCGTTTATTTCTGCAAAATCGCTCTTTTGCGTGCACTGCTGTTGTCCTTTCATGGACAGCCGCCTGGCTCTGTGCTCTTTCTAAGTGGCTTCCTTTCCATCCGTGGCTTGCTTTTTTTTTCCCTGGCTTTAAACACAATCACAACGTTTTACAACGTGAATCCACTTTCAACTTTGTGTTTGTCCATTTATTTCTGCAAAAGCGCTCTTTTGCGCACGGTGCCGTTCTGCATACAGAATGAGGTGGCCGTTTTATTATATACACCTGTGGATCATTTTATATATATATATATATATAATATATATATATATATATATATATATATATATATCTTTATTTCTTTATTTCTTCCGCAGCTTACAAGTCACCATGATACAACTTTTAACTTTGTGTTATGTCTTCAAAATCGGTCTTTTGCGCGCTCTCCACCTGTGTTGCCGCACAGCTCCTGCTCTTAGCTGCTCCACTGGAGTTATTATCTTCCATGGCTTTAAACACACATCCACTTTCACACAGTCACCCAAATTTTAACTTGTTCGTCCAATATTGACTGAAATATCACTCTTTTGTGAGCTGGAATTCTGCCTAAATGCTCGTTTGAAGTGTGATGATGAGTCACTGCCTCAGTGCGCACACACACTGGAGCTCATGTGATCTATTCATTCCAGAAGTGATTAGAGGTGTTTTCAGCATCCAAGCTTTGACAGAAAATGACTAATCCGCTACAAAACAATTATTTTATATAGAGTCCAGCGCACAGAGCAGGTGTAATTGTGTGGGCAAGAAGAGAGCCGCTCTAAAAATAGCCTCTCAGGTCCTGCCTCAGTGCGCACACACAGCGGAGGTCATGTGATCCATTAACAAGATTAAATCAACATACTTTTACGTACAACAGACATCAACATGCAGACATACTTTTACAGCTAGGAACTGTTTTATTAAGCTATAAAAAACATTAAAAATAATTACCTTAAGCTGTTCAAAATACATTCCACATGGAGAAGGAAAGAGAGGAAAAAAAGTGTCCAGATGAAACAGTCCTCTGTGATGCCAGAAGTGATTAGAGGTGTTTTGAGCATCCAAGGTTTGGCAGAAAATGACTAATCGCTACAAAATAATTATTTTATATAGAGTCCGCGCACAGAGCAGGTGGAATTGTGTGCAAGAGGAGAGCCGTTCCAAAAATAGCCTCTCAGGTCCTGCAAAGGTGCCAGGCGCACGGATAATGGACTTTTTGCAGACTCGTAAGCACCACGCAAATGCCTCTAAGCCGTCACAGTAACTCAAACACAAACTGCACCACGCTGTTGTTGCTAAATTTTGAACATCTTGAAATTAGTGCCACGCTCAGAGAGGAGCCTCGTTAACTGAAGATAATGCCTCTAAGAGCCACTCTGAGCCACTATAATGCCGCGATAGCTCACGAAACAAAAAGAAACAGGGTGCGTGGCTCCTTCTTCATCCTTCATTATTCAGTGGGACCGCGGAAAAGTTGCAGGATGAGCATTCATCAAGAACCATTTCTATTTGAATTTGAAGTGCATCCAGAAAGTTTTCATAGCTTTTAGCTCCAGGCAAGAGATGTTCTTCATGCTGCATTATAGTTTATGACTGGGCTGATCTCACCCAGATTATTTGACATTTTATCCATTTCCCCAGGGCTTTCTCTCCCAAATGGGCTTCTGTAGTCAAAGACAAGACAATGACGTACAGGATAAATAGATGAAGTTGGGTTTTTTGTTAATTATTTGTTTAATGTTGCCTCAGAAATACTGTGCATCTGGAAAGTATTCACAGCGTTTCACTTTTTCCACATTTTGTTATGTTACAGCCTTATTCCAAAATTGAGTAAATTATTTTTTTCCCCTCAAAATTCTACTCACAACACCCCATAATGACATGATTTTTTTTTTTTTTTGCAAATTTATAAAAAATAAAAATCTAAGAAATCACATTCACTCCCTTTGCTCAATACTTTGTTGATGCACCTTTGGCAGCAAATACAGCCTCATGTCTTCTTGAATATGATGCCACAAGTTTGGTGCACCGATCTTTGGGCAATTTTGCCCATTTGTCTTTGCAGCACCTCTCAAGCGCCATCAGGTTGGATGGGGAGCGTTGGTGCACAGCCATTTTCAGATCTCTCCAGAGATGTTCAATCAGATTCAGGTCTAGGCTCTGGCTGGGCCACTCAAGGACATTCACAGAGTTGTCCTGAAGCCACTCCTGTGATATCTTGTGTGCTTAGGGTCACTGTCCTGCTGAAAGATGAACTGTCACCCCAGTCTGAGGTCAAGACTCTGGATGGACAGGATGTCTCTGTACATTGCTGCGTTAATCTTTCCCTCAATCCTGACTAGTCTCCCAGTTCCTGCTGCTGAAAAATATCCCCACAGCATGATGCTGCCACCACCGTGCTTCACTGTAGGGATGGTGTCTGGTTTCCTCCAAACATGATGCCTGGTATTCACGCCAAAGAGTTCAATCTTTCCCTCATCAGAATTTTGTTTCTCATGGTCTGAGAGTCCTTCAGGGCCTTTTGGCAACTCCAAGTGGGCTGCCATGTGCCTTTTCCTATGGTGTGGCTTCCGTCTGGCCACTCTATCATACAGGCTTGATTGGTGGATTGCTGATGGCTGTCATTCTGGAAGGTTCTCTTCTCTCCACAGAGGAATGCTGGAGCTCTGACAGAGTGGTCCTTCTCACCTGATTGCTCAGTTTAGACAGGTGGCCAGCTCTAGGAAGAATCCTGATGGATTTGAACTTCTTCCATTTGTCAGTGATGGATGCCACTGAGAACATTGGGAGCTTGAAATCAGATTTGTGCTGTGAGACTATTCTGTCTCAGAGGTCTACAGACAATTCGTTTGACTTCATGCTTGGTTTGTGCTCTGACTGTCAACTGTGGGACCTTATATGTAGACAGGTGTGTGCCTTTTCAAATCAATTGAATTTACCCCAGGTGGACTCAAATTAAGCGGTAGAAACATCTCCAGGATGAGCAGTGGAAAGAGGATACACCTGAGCTCAATTATGAGCTTCATGGCAAAGGCTGTGAATACATACATACATGTGATTTCTTAGTTTTGTTTTTTAAAATACATTTTCAAAAAAAAAAAAAATCTTTTTCACATTGTCATTATGGGGTACTGTGTGTAGAATTTTGAGGGGAAAAAAAAAAGCAATTTCATCCATTTTGGGATAAGGGTGTAACATAGCAAAATGTGAAAAAAGTGAAGTGCTGTGAATACTTTCCGGATGCACCGTAAAGTGACACTAGTGTTGTGAAAGTGTAGGAACACAGACCCACAACAGGGGGCGCAAATAAACGGACAATGGAGAAGGTAAATAACAAGGTTTTACTGTTGTGGAACGTGCACAACCAATACAACAATTGACCAATTTGGGGTTAAGCCAAATTCCACTGGTGTCGTGTGGGCAGGCTCGAAGGTAGGAGACGTCGTCCAAGTCGAACCGGAACCACCCAGATTTACTCTGCCACCGAACCCTGGAAGTACTGGAACCGCCAAGTCCCCGAATTCCCAGGTGGCCACTGCCTCCGCTCGTCGGATCCGGTACTGCTGGCAAGAGAACAAACACACAGGTGTGGATGGCGGCTGCACCCAGTAACACAGGAGGGGAGAAGCCGTCTCCACCTCACGTCACAATACTGCAGGAAGGTGAGTACTTATCTTTGAGTAGACAGCTGTCCTGCAATGCTCAACAAGAAAGGCAATATAATATAGCAGAGAATTGTACCTCTATCTTAAGGCGATATCTCGGCACTGAGGTGGAGACGCCGTCCTACTGATATACCTCCGTGCTGAGTGGAACAGCTGTGTCCAGTGATGGGTGACAGCTGTCACCCAGGCTGCTCCCATAAGGTGGCAGCGCCCTCTAGTGCCTGGAGCCCGCAATCCAGGCGGGCGCCCTCTGGTGGTGGTGGGGCCAGCAGTACCTCCTCTTCAGCGGCCCACACAACAGGACCCCCACCTCAACGGGCGCCTCCTGGCGCACGACCGGGCTTGTCCGGATGGCGACGATAGAAGTCGGCCAGGAGGGCCGGGTCCAGGATGAAGCCCTTCTTCACCCAGGAGCGCTCCTCGGGACCGTACCCCTCCCAGTCCACCAGGTACTAAAAACCCCGGCCCATCCGACGGACGTCGAGGAGCCGGCGCACAGTCCAAGCCGGTTCCCCGTCGATGATCCGGGCAGGAGGTGGTGCCGGACCCGGGGTGCAGAGGGGTGAGGTGTGATGGGTTTTATCCAGGAAACATGAAATACTGGATGGATCCGCAGCGAGGCCGGAAGCTGGAGCCTCACTGCGGCGGGGTTGATGACTTTGAGGATTTTGAAAGGTCCGATGTATCGCTCCTGGAGTTTAGGGGAGTCCACCTGCAGAGGAATGTCCTTGGTGGACAACCATACCTCCTGCCCAGGACGATACTTGGGGGCCGGGGCCCGCCGCCGGTCTGCATGTTTCTTCGCCCTCGTCCGGGCCTTCAATAAAGCAGAGCGGGCGGCACGCCACACCCGACGGCACTTCTGTAGGTGGGCCTGGACCGAGGGCACACCGACCTCTCCCTCAACCACCGGAAACAGGGGGGGCTGATACCCCAAGCACACCTCAAAAGGGGAGAGGCCGGTGGCTGACGACACTTGACTGTTGTGGGCGTACTCGATCCAGGCCAGGTGGGTACTCCAGGCCGTCGGGTGCGCGGCTGTCACACAGCGTAGTGTCTGCTCCAGTTCCTGATTGGCCCGCTCTGCTGCCCGTTGGTCTGGGGGTGGTACCCGGACGAGAGGGCTGACCGTGGCCCCCAGTTCCCGGCAGAAGGCTCCTCCAGACATGCGAGGTGAACTGGGGACCGCGATCGGAGACGATGTCTGATGGTATCCCATGCAGACGGACGACGTGGTGGACCAAGAGGTCCGCGGTCTCCAGGGCGCGTCGGCGTCTTCGGGAGGGGTAATCGGTGAGTTGCAGCGGATCCTCACCGCTTTCACCACTCGGATGGATTTAATGGCCGAGATATCCTGTTGTGAAAGTGTAGGAACACGGACCCACAACAGGGGGCGCAAATGAACGGACAATGGAGAAGGTAAATAACAAGGTTTTACTGTTGTGGAACGTGCACAACCAATACAACAATTGACAATTTGGGGTTAAGCCGAATTCCACTGGTGTCGTGTGGGCAGGCTCGAAGGTAGGAGACGTCCGTCCAAGTCGAACCGGAACCACCCAGATTTACTCTGCCACCGAACCTGGAAGTACTGGAACCGCCAAGTCCCGAATTCCCAGGTGGCCACTGCCTCCGCTCGTCGGATCCGGTACTGCTGGCAAGAGAACAAACACACAGGTGTGGATGCGGCTGCACCCAGTAACACAGAGAGGGGAGAAGCCGTCTCCACCTCACGTCACAATACTGCAGGAAGGTGAGTACTTATCTTTGAGTAGACAGCTGTCCTGCAATGCTCAACAAGAAAGGCAATATAATATAGCAGAGAATTGTACCTCTATCTTAAGGCGATATCTCGGCACTGAGGTGGAGACGCCGTCCTACTGATATACCTCCGTGCTGAGTGGCACAGCTGTGTCCAGTGATGGGTGACAGCTGTCACCCAGGCTGCTCCCATAAGGTGGCAGCGCCCTCTAGTGCCTGGAGCCCGCACTCCAGGCAGGGCGCCCTCTGGTGGTGGTGGGCCAGCAGTACCTCCTCTTCAGCGGCCCACACAACACTATGGGGTTGTAGTCCTCATATTCAAACCCTGAACACAGTACAGAGTCTGTCCTAAGAATGTTTATGGAAAGTGTTACTCCACACTGACGTATGGCATTCTATTTCTACCAAGAAATTAGAAATGACAGCCAAGAAATTATTTAATAATAATCATAAGAACAACAAAACCTCTCAGTATTTGTAAACCCAAACTGAAATTTTGGCTCAGCAAAGAAGCAACATACATGCTAGTACATACTGAGTGTACATCATGAATGCAAAATCCATAATTTGATATGTATGCACATTCCTGAACTGTCCTTCAGATGTCATTGTTCACTAGGTGGCAGCAAAGCGCTTGTGTTCCTTTTCATGTGCACTCCAGAGCAATGTTCAAACATAGGTATTTCAAAGGGTTTGAAGATTGAAACAGCATGTGAAGTTAGCAATCGTTCATTCATTAATTTCTGTACCCACGTACCCAGGTGGTGGGGGTGGGGAGCTGGAGCCTATCCGAGCAGTCATAGGGCATGAGGCAGGGTACACCCTGGAGGACACAAGTTGTTTGCAGAGCCACATATAGACAAACAAATACATTCACATCCGCACGCACACCTACGGTCAATTTAGAGCCACCAGTCCACCTAACCTGCATGTCTTTGGATGTGGGAGGAAGCCGGAGCACCCAGAGAGAACCCACATAGACATAGGGAGAACATGCAAACTCCACACAGAAAGGTCACAGGTAGGAAGCAATCCCACGACCTTCTTGCTGTGAGACAACAGTGCTAATCACTAAGCCACAGTCCCACCCCTGAGTTAGCAATCCTTAATTTTTAATACAGATAAAAGGTTTTGATGCTGTCCCCATGTCCCCAGCCACATGTCCTATCTATTCTTTAATTCTGGTTTTGCTTTAGCTATGTTTGCATGACTGTTGTGGTCATAATCAGTTATACGTGTGATTGCGTCAGACAAGCTTGAACCATTGTGCGCATGCGTGAGTTTTTTCACGCCTGTCGGTTGCGTCATTCGCCTGTGAGCAGGCTTTGTGTGAGCACTGGTCCACTCTCTCGGCAGATTTTTATTGCGAATAAATGTCTGAACGATTTGGAGCTTTGCTGCATCAATTTTTTTCCAGAAACTGTGAGAGACCTCCAGGTGGACACCTTTCGAAAAATTAATATGGCTTTCAAGGACGATTTTATGGGGATTAAACAGATTACGGAGTATTACTGCTGCTTTAAGGACTGCCCACAACTCCTGAGAGCGCGGCGCGCTCCCAGCCCCCATCGACAGGCTGACACCCTGCTGAAACAACCAGATCTTTTCCAACGTGAAGGCTTTCTTGATCCGGGACCTTATCTGACTTTCACAAAAAGGCAGAAGATGTGGACATCAGCACTTTTTCCAGCACATTCCACCGTTACAGGAGTTTTTTTCATGGAAAGAAAAGCGGAGGGACGCGCCACGGAGCCGTTCATTATGCGGGACAAAACCACCTCGGTGTTGGTCTCTCAGGACAGCTTTCAGGTGGATTTCAGACGGATTCCGGTTGCTTTCCAGTCGTGTGAATATCCGATTGTGATTGTGCATGAGCTGGACATGCCAGAACACGTCCTGTGAGGCTTCATCACGGCGTTTCTTTGCGCCAAGCGGCTGCATCGCGATGTGCGGAACTCCTCCACACGTCTGTCTTAATCTGCTGAAAAAGTGCTGATGTCCACGTCTTTACACAATTCCTGTGCTAGTCAGATGACATACCGGATCAAGACAGCATCCAGTTTAAAAATGAACGGCACATTTCACTGTTACAGGAGTTTTTGTCATGGAAAGAGAAGCGGCTCCACCGCGCGTCATGGCGGAGCTGCATGGCGCAAAGAAATGCCGTGATGAAGCTTACAGGACATGTTGGGGCATGTCCAGCTCATGCACAATCACAATCGGATATTCACACGACTGGAAAGCAACCGGAATCCGTCTGAAATCCACCTGAAAGCCGTCCTGTGAGACCAACACCGAGGTGGTTTTGTCCCGCGTAATGAACGGCTCCGTGGCGCGTCCCTCCGCTTTTCTTTCCATGAAAAAAACTCCTGTAACGGTGGAATGTGCCGGAAAAAGTGCTGATGTCCACATCTTCTGCCTTTTTGTGAAAGTCAGACGAGGTCCCGGATCAACAAAGCCTTCACGTTGGAAATGATCTGGTTGTTTCAGCGGGGTGTCAGCCTGTCGATGGGGGCTGGGCGCACGCCGCTCTCTCAGGAGTTGTGGGCCATCCTTAAAGTGGCAGTAACACTCCTTAATCTGTTTAATCCCCATCAAATCGCCCCTGAAAGCCATATTAATTTTTCGAACGGTGTCCACCTGGAGGTCTCTCACAGTTTCTGGAAAAAAATTGATGCAGCAAAGCTCCAAATCGTTCAGACATTTATTCGCAATAAAAATCCGCCGAGAGGGGTGGACCACACTTCACTCAAAGCCTGCTCACAGGTGAATGACGCAACCAACATGCATGAAAAACTCATGCATGCGCATGAGGGTTCAAGCTTGTCTGACGCAATCACACGTGATTCAAATCCATATGTTTTTTTTTTTAAATAATAAGGTCGGATACTTTTCTAATAGACCTCGTATGTTTGAATACTAAATCAAAACTAGGGAAAGTTGAAATTTTTAATTTAGATAAATAGATAGAGTTATTGTCATTACAAGTGCAACGAAATTTCTTCACACCCAATCACCTCAGACAAAAATACAAATAATCTTGTGTGCAGATGAGATGAGTTTGTATCAGTCAGATGAGTTTGTATTAGTTTCTGTCAGTGTGTGCATAATGTCTGGAGTTGTCTTGACATCATCAGACCGTAGGGGAGGGCAGAAGATAAGACGGCAGCTGAATGGTTCACCAAGGCCGTAGAAATTCTTCTAAAAGAAAACAGCGGGGTGTTTTGATCTTCGGAGGCTGATAAGCCTGCCATGTTTAGGGTTAAGCAGAGAAACACATTTGCAGCTCCTCTGACCGACCAAATCCAATTTATGAGTATTCCCTGGTCTCCGACAGCTTCCTTTGCAAGGCATACATTTGCTCCGAGATATTATCCAACTTATGTCTGAGTTCAAGGGTTAATGCAGTCTGGGACTGTGTCACCTTGCCCAACTCATTAATCATGACGGACAGGTGAGGCATCGTGGTTCTGGTAGCAGCCATCTTCCCAATTCTCTGGTAGGTCAGGGCAGCACATAAACCAATAAGTACCAGCCCTCCCACAATAAAACCAAATATAAATAAGTCTTCGACATCCTCCACAGAGAGTGGTACCAAGCACGCAACACGCCACTTCTCCCAGGCATCGAGAACATAGCCCGCAGGGTAGGTTCCATCTGGGTACACAGAGTCCCCCAGCCTGATTTCCTTGTTGAAAAATGGTGTCAATAGCGTTCAGAGACCAGCTGATCAATTCCATGGTTAATCCAAATATAGTTCGAAGAATTCACAGTCTGGTGAAGTTGGGACATTTGAAGGTTGAAGCAGAGATAGAAAACCACAGAGGGAGAGGAGAGAGGAGGAGATGTGACCGCCCTCGCCGGAGTCCCAAGTTGAACATGGCAATGTTGTAAAATTTTGGGCTATTTCTTAAATGCCATTCAAAACTCTGACTTAATGTTTCGTAATTTTGATTTAAGAAGTGAACATTTTGACTGTATTACTGAATCCACATAATATAATGTAATCATAACACTAAAGGTGAAATTACTGACTGAGATATTGTTCTCTTTCATGGAGTTAATGTTTTCACTAGTGGAGAGTCTAATACTTTACATTCTTTGCTCGTGTTCTGATTTTTTTAAACACTGGCACAAAAGCATCAATCTGACCGCCATCCAAATTGGCAGCATCTCTACTCAACCCCCGTGCTTTGGCTCTCATTCCTGCATATTTCCTGATTTGGCAGTCATGTGGACATCATATTTACTACTTCAATACTTTATACTCCCTGGCTTGTCACAACTGAAAGAGGTTACATTTTCAACAAACTAATTAAAATAAATTTAAACAGAAATAAATCCCTGTAGCATTTCTGTGTGAGTCTGTGATATCAGGGCTGAACTTCCTCAGTTGGATTAAGATGCTGTTCCTGCACTGAAAGAAATCTATGCTTCCATTTATAAGACAGGTATCATCCCATCAGAGTGGAAGAAAGGGCTGATTTTTCTTTCTTGAATAAGAAAGGGTTTTGTATTGCATTTGTATTGCAACAACTACAGCAATATTAGTAATACCTGTGTAATGGCATTCAGTGGCAGCTGCTGCTGCTCAGTGATAACAGCCGTCTGGCTTTGTGTCTGAAAGGTCAACCATCAATGTCATCCTCACTCCAAGAGTTCTCCTCAAATGCATGTGTTGTGTGTCATCCTGGTACCTGCTCCTCTGTGCTCTCTCTCTCTCTCTTTCCAGGTGGCGTTCCTTGTGGAGCTGATGAGCACACCTGCCTGCAGTCAACCTGTCTCCATATAAACCCTTGTTTAACAGCTCATCAGCGCCAGAAACTCAGTGTTCACAACCTGGTAACCTGGCCTCTCTATTTCTGCATAGAGCCTTTCTGTATGCATTCCGTCGCAGTGTTTTTTGACTCACTGTTTGCAAACTGCATTTTTGCTGTGTTCTGATGCCTTGCATTTTTCCAGCGATTTCTTCAGTTTGGTTACTGAGTGACTGTGAGCTGTCATGCTCAGGGGTTCATATGCCTTCACTCATACTGTCTCTCATCCTCCGCAGTGACACCACCCTCCGTCAGCTCCACAGGGAGCCACCTGGACCTCGGTCTACCACCACCTCATCTCTCCTTGGATCTTCACCTGCACACCTGGTATCATCGTGCTGCAGCCTCCTGTTTCCACCACAATGCGGACTGGGTCGCCACTCTCCAGACCTCCTTATCAGTATACACTATTTCTGCAGTATTTTACCTTGTACTCACTCCTGTACAATAAATCTGGTTTCCTTCATCCGTTCAGCCTCCCTGCTTTGGAGTCCAATTCTGATTTTTGGGTCACGACCATAACAGCATGAGTGAATACTGTCAGGGCTTCATATATATGAATGCGCACTAAAACCCACAATGCAAATGTGATGCTATTTCTTTCAACATTGTGTGCAGTTCCATATTTTAAAAATTAATATTTAATAAAATCCACATAGGAACAGTGATGCAATTTCGTGACTTAATGCATCTGAATAGGTTTCTAAGGGCCCCTTCACACATAACAAGATTGTAGCCAACTAGTGCACGAAGGAGGAATTGCATGCCATTCGTGAAAAATCAGAGCTGCCTCTAAGGCCTCGTACACCTGTTGCTACAAGTATTCACACACACCAGCGGCCGAAAGACAGAGTGCTCTGTGAGAGCCCCTTCGATCCCTATCGCGGCAGGTATCGGCCAAATTCCAGGTGACACACACAAACATCCAACACCGCTTGATGTACACTTAGAAAATGTGTGGCCATTCGCTCTGTTAGCACAAAAATAGTGAGCAGATGACCACTTTTGAGCTGGATGTGAAATATGTCTAAGTGTCCCATGTGGCATGCGTGTGTTTCGCACACCCCTCCCCCCCTCCACAACACATGTGGCGTGTTGGGGGGGAGTACACTTGCATGGAATGCTGATATGTATGTACAGATGGAGACTGGCCAGCCACATCTGAGCGCATACAGCACACGAGCTACCTCCCAGCTGATCGCCAGCCAGAGATTCATTGACAGCTGCAAATGACGGCTCAGTGCACACGATGTGTCACATTAAAAACAGAGACCACCGTCAGGACAGGTATATAAATAAGTACGACAATAACTACACATAATTACATAACAAAATAACTAAAAAAAAAAATGATCACATAACACAGAAACAGAGAGTGACACCTTGGTCTTTGCGCTGAACAGACTGGGGGCATGGCCACTGACAGCAGCAGCTGTTGAGATCTCTGGTTTTGGACGTCATGGCTGGGGAACATGTGCCGTGTTTTGATGGACATGGCCTTACAGCTGTCCACTGTGACATGTGCGTGTCTGCTTGCTGTCCTCATGTGGACATACATAAAAACACATATCGCTTTTGCAATGGGCTGCAGCGAGCAAGCGCACAGCATGCACATTGACAGGCTGCCCCATTTCAAATGGGCCATCAGATCATGTGATCACGCAGCAGGTGATCTGAATGTCAGGTCTGTCTGACAGGACACGTGTGTCCTGTGAGCGGCCAACAGTGCAACAAATATGCCACTTTCAGTCACATATCACCAAAAACATGTAACACATACCATTTTGTCAGTTATTATGGCGCTTTTTTCACTGTAATTAAAGACGATGAAAACTTCCTCTTCGTCTATATCGTCTAATTTCCCTTTTAAAAAATGTTTATCTTCTTGTTGATTTTAAGCATTTTACACTCCTAAAACAATGATTATAGTGCAGTGCTAAAGTTTTTGTCTGTTAATCAGAGCTTTTGTAAATTGCAGGTTCGAATCCCACAAGTGGCATGTATTTTTTATTTAACCAGGGTTATTTAACTGCAGGGTTCTGTATTGGGTCCCCTTTTATTTATTATTTATATCAACCCAATGATTTTCACTAATTATACACCAATATCTAGTGTATCAGTGTCTGGTAATTGTACTAATTATTTATATAAATGGCTGGACATAATAAGACATAATGAGAGCGCACTGCTTCATTCATGCCATTTCATGACTGTACTGTACGTCTGTGACCATGGGTCATATACAGAGGCACAGAGGGATCATACTTGTATTGTCCGCTTAATAAGAGGGATTAAATATTGGACATTGCAGTGTTTTTTATGGTGTGTAGTTTTTATTTTTTGTTTGTCCACAGCAGCGCATGATGTGGTTCCACGTGTTCCAGCCGGTTTTTATTTTTTGTTGGTTCAGGCATCTGGTAAGGATGCTTCCTGGGAGCCTCCCAAGGGAGGTGCAAATATTTGCACAAAAACAATAAAGTCTATCAGTGTGAACATTAAATATCTTGTGGTGTATTCAATTGAATGTAGGTTGAAGAGGATTTTCAAATCATTGTATTCTGTTTCTATTTACATTTTACACAACGTCCCAACTTCATTGGAATTGGGGTTGTAAATCACTCTATTTAAATAGTATATTCCAAGTAAACCGTCTGGGCAGCACTTGAAACCTGGATAAGTTATGCCCTGAACATGCAGGTTAGTGCCGGGAAACCTGTTGACAGAGTGCTTGAAAGGAACCGGGGAAGCGGCTGGTCCCAGAAATGACTGCAGTATTCTCTCAGATAAGAAATGCTTCAAGACCAAAAGACAAAATGGCCTTGGTGCAAATAGCGTGAAAGAAAGACCCTGAATTGCCTCCTCCCTTACTCACGACCAATGAGAGGGATCATTTTTCCTCCAAATCTGCCTTCACTGAAACACACATTTTCTTCTTGTGTTCGACTGCCTGCAGAAAAAGAAGAATGAGCTCCTGATAGCGACTCTGCACTGCGAAATTGCTGTGAGTACTAGCGACGACAAGAAGTGGAATGCCATCCTGAATTACAACAACAACAAAGAGGGAGATAAGAGCTTTGATAATTATGTTAAGGCTGATTATTCTCTTTCTTTTTCTGTACTATTAAGAATAAGACATTATGGTTGGTGAAATGCTCATTAAAATTGTGAATGATGTGGATTTAATTCTATTCACTTTCATTTGATTAGATCAATCAGAATTAGTAGTATCAGAAAAACAGACATGAAACATCAACTGCAGTTTCACCAAAGGTACAGTAGTGTTCAGAATAATAGTAGTGCTATGTGACTAAAAAGATTAATCCAGGTTTTGAGTATATTTCTTATTGTTACATGGGAAACAAGGTACCAGTAGATTCAGTAGATTCTCACAAATCCAACAAGACCAAGCATTCATGATATGCACACTCTTAAGGCTATGAAATTGGGCTATTAGTAAAAAAAAAGTAGAAAAGGGGGTGTTCACAATAATAGTAGTGTAGCATTTAGTCAGTGAGTTCATCAATTTTGTGGAACAAACAGGTGTGTAAAAGGTGTCCCCTATTTAAGGATGAAGCCAGCACCTGTTGAACATGCTTTACTCTTTGAAAGCCTGAGGAAAATGGGACGTTCAAGACATTGTTCAGAAGAACAGCGTAGTTTGATTAAAAAGTTGATTGGAGAGGGGAAAACTTATACGCAAGTGCAAAAAATTACAGGCTGTTCATCTACAATGATCTCCAATGCTTTAAAATGGACAAAAAAAAAACAAAAAAAAACAGAGACGTGTGGAAGAAAATGGAAAACAACCATCAAAATGGATAGAAGAATAACCAGAATGGCAAAGGCTCACCCATTGATCAGCTCCAGGATGATCAAAGACAGTCTGGAGTTGCCTGTAAATGCTGTGACAGTTAGAAGACGCCTGTGTGAAGCTAATTTATTTGCAAGAATCCCCCGCAAAGTCCCTCTGTTAAATAAAAGACATGTGCAGAAGAGGTTACAATTTGCCAAAGAACACATCAACTGGCCTAAAGAGAAATGGAGGAATATTTTGTGGACTGATTAGAGTAAAATTGTTCTTTTTGGGTCCAAGGGCCGCAGACAGTTTGTGAGACGACCCCCAACTCACAGTTGACACTGAAGACAGTGAAGCATGGTGGTGCAAGCATCATGATATGGGCATGTTTCTCCTACTATGGTGTTGGGCCTATATATCGCATACCAGGTATCATGGATCAGTTTGGATATGTCAAAATACTTGAAGAGCTCATGTTGCCTTATGCTGAAGAGGTCATGCCCTTGAAATGGGTGTTTCAACAAGACAATGACCCCAAGCACACTAGAAAACAAGCAAAATCTTGGTTCCAAACCAACAAAATTAATGCCTCGCAGATGTGACGAAATCATGAAAAACTGTGATTATACAACTAAATACTAGTTTAGTGATTCACAGGATTGCTAAAAAAGCAGTTTGAACATAAAAGTTTTGAGTTTGTAGCATCAACAGCAGGTGCTACTATTATTGTGAACACCCCCTTTTCTACTTTTTTTTTTACTAAAAGCCCAATTTCATAGCCTTAAGAGTGTGCATATCATGAATGCTTGATCTTGTTGGATTTGTGAGAATCTACCGAATCTACTGGTACCTTGTTTCCCATGTAACAATAAGAAATATACTCAAAACCTGGATTAATCTTTTTAGTCACATAGCACTACTATTATTCTGAACACTACTGTACATTGGGAGAATTAAGCCTAGATTTAATGCAATTTCTGGCAGGAAAAGCCTTCTCTGTCCCATTACAGCATGGAGCTGTTACTGTGGTACAACCACCAAAAGTTGCAGTATGCACAGTTTCTGCAATCACAGTAGCAATCTAGTACAACTCCAGCGTTTCTTGGTGGCTTCCCTCGCTAGTCTCCTTCTTGCACAGTCTCTCATTTTTAGATAACTGTCTACTCCAGGCATATGTGCCATATATTACCTCACTGTTTGTGTTTCTTAATGATCGGTCCAAGACATATGGAGTGACTTTGAAATGTTCATGTATCCATCCCCCAATGTGTCTAAAACAAAAGTGGCTGTTTGACTGTTGATCTGTATTATCAATAATTAGTATATTTACTTTGTTCAGTTACGTAGTTATGGTGTCTGAAAAAGGAGGGACTGTGTGTATACTGTATTTTCAGGGGTATAGTAGCACCTGCCAAAAAATGCCTCTTAAAGCCAGAAAAAAACCAACATATAAGTCACACCAGAGTATAAGTCACACCTTTTTCCTGTATCATCAGCTCTTTAATTTGAGATTTTTGTGCATTGTTGTAGTGAAGTTTTAGTCACAGATACATATTAGACCATGGAAGACTCCATTCAATTTTACATGTGATTCGGATCTGGATTCTGATCAAGTTTCTCTTTATAGGTTTTTAAGGATTAC